>NC_138801.1:702500-802500 GCF_965178545.1 Coloeus monedula | reverse complement strand
CTAAATCAGGCACTGGGGTGGACCTGGACCTGGTGCTGGTACTTTTTAACTTCCTAAGGACAATTAACATGAACTGCAGCTAAATGCACACATAACAAACCCACTTATCCTTTGCTCCATACCAGCATAATTTGCACATCTTCAAAATTTGCTTTCAAGTCTGATCTTAGCCAGAGCTTAAGTGAGCAGAGGTGTAGCAGCACTGATCCCACATCCCGACAGGTCTCGGGGGACAGTGAACTCCTTGGAAAGCACAATCCAACCAGGAATTCTGCCTCAGGGTCAGTGAGTGCACAGACCTCAACGAGCCATGACCAGACCCAGGTCCCCTTTCAGTACACACCTTCCCAGGAGGGCAACCCCAACAGCAGAGCCCCAACGGAGGCCAGAGAGGCAAAAGTGACTCACCCTTGTCCCCAGGCCAAAGTTAATCAAACCAGACCCACAGTAATTTAATCTGCATAAGGCCAGAAGAACATTTTTTAATGCAACTGAGATGTGCCTGGACTTATTTTAGGTGTCTGAAGACCGGCAGTGCAGATCTTGAACCAGGCTCAGCAACAAGAGCAGCCTGTGTTGACAGGAACCTGAGGCAGCTCTCCCTGTGGCATCCCTGGGTCTGTCCATTGTCCTCTGCTGCCAGCAGCTGCATGGAAGCACAGTGACCACAGGGACCAGCACACTGACCACAGGGACCAGCACGCTGACCACAGGGACCAGCACGCTGACCACATGGACCAGCACGCTGACCACAGAGAACAGCACAGTGACCACAGGGACCAGCACGCTGACCACATGGAACAGCACACTGACCACAGGGAACAGCACAGTGACCACAGGGACCAGCACGCTGACCACAGAGAACAGCACACTGACCACAGAGAACAGCACACTGACCACAGGGACCAGCACACTGACCACAGGGACCAGCACACTGACCACATGGACCAGCACGCTGACCACATGGACCAGCACACTGACCACAGGGAACAGCACGCTGACCACAGAGAACAGCACGCTGACCACAGAGAACAGCACGCTGACCACATGGACCAGCACGCTGACCACATGGACCAGCACACTGACCACATGGACCAGCACACTGACCACATGGACCAGCACGCTGACCACATGGACCAGCACGCTGACCACATGGACCAGCACACTGACCACATGGACCAGCACGCTGACCACAGGGACCAGCACGCTGACCACATGGACCAGCACACTGACCACATGGACCAGCACGCTGACCACAGGGAACAGCACAGTGACCACAGAGAACAGCACGCTGACCACAGGGACCAGCACGCTGACCACATGGACCAGCACACTGACCACAGAGAACAGCACGCTGACCACAGAGAACAGCACACTGACCACATGGACCAGCACACTGACCACATGGACCAGCACGCTGACCACGGGGACCAGCACGCTGACCCTGCCAAAACACGGGCCATGAGGGCAGGGACAGGTCCAGCCCTGCTGGCCAAAGCAGAGCTGTCCGGCCGGGCTCAGGCCGCTGGGCAGAGCTGCTCCTCCTTCCCTGTGTGAGCCCCAATGGACCTGGCTCTCCAGCAAAGTGAAATCCAAATAAAATGCCACCAAAAACCAAGGGGAAGCACTGTTGTGATTTCAGAGGAATGTTAATCTCTTCCCCCTGGTGCCAGGCCGGCCAGTGCCAGTGAGGGCAGTGCTGGTCACTCACTGGCATGGTGGAGGGGCAGGCACCAGTGAAAGCCAGCACAACCACAGCAGGAGGTGTCCCAGCACAAGTTCCCCAGGTTCAGGTAGCAGAGTGCAGGTGGCAAGTAAACCACTACAACTGGCAGAATAAGCAAATGCTTTAAAAACAACCCCTATGCAAACTTATTTTGGATTCAAATGAGGATCATTTCACTCAGCTTAGGGGCAAAACACTGAAATAAAAAAATGCATCTTATCCACACAGAGATCTTAATCCTGGATTAATTATTTTACACATTTTCCATTTTAATTAAAGCAGTATTGCTTCTTTCTTAAGTTCTTTATCTACTTTCTTTAAGTAAAGCTATTTAATACTGGGGATTGTGGAAAACATTTGTTCGTGATTATGCAGACATACAGTCAAACAAGACTGAAACAAGAGCAGCATGCAAAAATGTATTTAAGGACTATCATCCCAAAATGCTGCTAAAAGCTATTAACCAGTACGTGTTAATTGCCACAGCATTCATATTAATTTTCACTTCGGGCCTGACATTGTGGAATATTTCCCCTGATACATTTTAAACAAAGTTTAATTTAAGGAACTGCTTCTATCAACACTTATGAAAATTAACAGCCAAGCAATTAGCACTCATGAATTATCCCTTCCCCCATGCTTGCTACAGCATCATTTTTAAAACAGTTGCTACATGAGAAATTGTTGCTTTTTAACCCATTACCAAAATTAAGCCACAGAAACCTTGTGGCACTACAAAGAAGCACCATTCCCCACCAAAGGATTTTTAGCATTTGTCCAGCCAAAAATTACACTGACCAATTTTCAGTTAAATTATCTCCAGTAGTCAAACAAACACCAGAGAACTCTGTAAAATGAGAAAAGCTAAACTTCCTTCTAACTCCATTTGCAGCTAGTCATGACACCAGAAATAAAAATATCTTGAGAAAATCTAGTTTGCCTGTGGGAAAGGTTTTTGGCCTCACAGCTCCAGTTTACTCCAGAGCCAAGCAATTCCTTCCTTACATTTTTGATCTCTTCTGCAGATCCCTTTTGATCTCTCTCTTTCCTGCCTGAACATTGTGAAGCTCAGCTGAGTCACTGAAATGAGCCATCACCACACACTCCTGTGTGCCACCTGTGGTACCTGGATAGGACTTTCAGCTCTGTCTTACATTGAGGCTTTTTTTCCCAACATTATTAAAACTCAGCAAGCTGGAACAATAAACCGTCAAAATTTGATTTTCCAAGTCCTGTAAACAGAAATACATATGAATTTATTTATCAAATGGGTGATAATTTAATTTGCATGCAGACAAAAGAAATCATTTTGGCCAGTGATTTCTTAAGCCTTCAAGTAACTTTCTATTCCAATGACACCTGAAGGAATTATAAAAAACTAAATGTTCTTTCAATACAAAATTCTTAAAAAGAGTATACAAGATTTATTAATGAAGACACACAACCCATGTGCTTTACAAAACATGAACACAGTTCCAGAGCTGAGGTTTACTTTAACTATTTTAAGGAAAAACTTGAAGAAAGAGTTGAAAGTAGTTACTGTATGTGTGGCTTTTGTTAAGAGCTGAAGTTGTACAATGTACAGAAAACCACGAATCTGTCCTGGGGAGTGGCGGGGCAAGTTGTGTGGATTCCTGAGCTGCTTAGAATGCCTCCATTGTAGTTGTATCTCACAAGCCATATTCTCTACTGTTTTGATAATTAATGCAGTGATCAGGACAGGAAGAAATTAGAGTGCTTTAAAATTTTACTATTTCATAAAATCACAGAAGTGGTTATGAAAAAGACACTAAATCTGGCAGGAAACACCTGCAAGACGTAAGCATCGCCCACATTGGCCGGGCTGGTACTACAGCACATGACTTGTTCTGATTTGAACTGGTAAGCTGAAAACAATGCATCCAAGGGGGATTATTGGGGAAGGAGGACCCTGAGGAGGATTTATTCGATTTCAGGTCAGTTAGGGACCCAAGTCAGTGGTGAAACCAGTCAGGATGAGCAGCACAGACACGGGCACAGAGCTCAACATGGAGAACACTGAGCTCTCCTGCCTTGCCCATGCACCAAAAAATGAGTGTTACTGAACAACCTAAAATCTGCATTACCAAACTCAAATATGTATAAAATAAAGGCCTGGTTATCGTCTTAAAGATTTCAGAGCCACTGTGACCCCCTGAGTAAATACATAATTAAGTAGGGTGTTTTTAAGACATGTTTAATTAGGCCCCCAGCCCCTCCTCACCCCCCGCCTCTCCCCAATTATGTACCATTTCCCCCAGAGATACATGGCTCTGTTAATTATGTAAATAAGTCATGCACTATTCCCTGAAAGAATTATATTTCTGTGAAATACTGCTCATCTATTATCAATAAAAACAAATACAAGACATATGATATTTCATTAAAAATAATTTTTAAAAGCTCAGTGGTTTTGGTGTTTTGTTACTGACTGAAAATACATGAGAACTGAAGTAAAATAACTCACAACTGGACTATGTTTCTTCTATATCTCAGATGGTCAGCCAAGAATTTAAACTACATAATACATACAGAACTATAGAGAATAAACTTTATATGCAAACTATTGATACACTTACCTGAGTAACAGAAACAATGGTGTTAAAATTAATACAGTGAGATTATACTCTAACAAAATGCCCATTCAATTGTTTTGGATTGTAAAGAAGGTATTTTGATTTGCAGATCACAACTGAGATAATTCGTGCCAGACCCTGCAAACCCCAGCTGGGTGACACTGAGGTATTTCCTTAACCTCTCAAACTGACATGTAGAGTGCAGCTTCTTTCCAGTGGACCAAACACCTGCTAAATGTGTCTGACTTCAATATGTGAAAATTAAGATGCACATTACAGACAACTACAATTTCTATTAATATAGTAAAGATTAGCTTGGATTGTCAAAGAGGGAAGGAAAAATGCTGAAGTTCCTCAAGTGTCTGAGAAACAAGACTTGAACATGAATGAATTACAACAGAATTCTCTTAATAAAGAAGTATTTAGTTTTTACTTCTCCTATACATGACGTGAGAGTTCATTTAAATGTTTGCCCAACTGAAATTTCGTGGCACAAGCACAGCAAACCTGGAGTTTGGAAAAAAGGCCTCTTGGTGCTGTCAGCATCAAAGTGCTGCTGTCGCTCATTAATGAGGCCAGGAGTTTTGAAAACCTGAGTTAGCATTAATTGCCACATGCTAATACATATAACATCACAATAGAGGAGCTTTTGCACGTGAACTTCAAAGTCTGAAGGTTACCATTTCACAGCTATTCCAAATACTCCTAGAAATGTCAGTGGAATTACAGATCTGACTTTCCACTTCAAGAACACCTAACTGAATATTAAATTCTTCCATCACAATGGTAATGAAGCTCAAACTCTATCCTCCCACAGGAGATTCCACAAACAAATCCAGTAGAAAACAGATCTGTGGAGTATTTATACTTGTTTTGGAACAATATGACAACGATCCATCACACCAATGTTTATTTTTCAGTTTCTAGAGTTGATGACAGAGAAAAATATTTGACAATATGGAGTACAGGGAAGATATTTATCCCCCAGTCTGAGCAGTATCAGATCCATCTCCTGACCTCCATGACCTGCCAGGTTTGCAGCCAATCTCCTCCCTGTGTTACACAAATGAGCACTTGTGCAGAAATACATTGATTAGTGCTTCTTTTTGCCTCGGATACTGACCTACTGATACTTCAGTTTTCCACCCTCAGAACAGACCACGACTTCTCCCACTCTCACTAGAACACTGAGGATAAAGACATGAATCATGGAATATTCAGCAAGTGCTGTGATGTGGATAGACAGAACAAGCTTGGTTTTTTTAAAATGCCAAATAATGCATCATTTATACAAAGGGTCTCATCATCAACTCTAGAGAGACGTCCCAGGACTCTGTCACAATACAGGTGCACCTCGCTAACTGCTGGAGAAGGAAACAGCAAGGTAGAGAAGCCTAATTCTCAGTCCAGAATTTTGTAATGGAAACAGGAGAAATGGTTCTACTGAACCTGGAACCATCACATTTGCTTGTTTCTAGATAACCACTGCCAACACCTGATGGCCACTATAAAGTCTAACTGGAGCTTGCACAAGTCAGTGCACAGGAGCAGTGCCTCAGGCCTGTCCCTGCCAGGGGACCCCTGGTACGAGACAAAACCACCTGGTCACTCACCTTGCCGTCGAATTTTGAGTACTCATTGAAGGGGTTGTTGAGCTGCAGTGGACACTGTTCCAGTCGCACAGAGAGGATGGACTGCTTCCCAGAACATGGGGATTTCACTCTGAAATTCTTCTTTTCAAACAGTGAGCTCAGCTCCTCTGCTGCAGATCAGAAGAGAGATTAGAGGCATAGTAGGAGGAGATGTACAGAGGCTGCTGCTTACCACTGAGAGATAACATCATGGAGGGAGCACAGAATCAAATAAACCAACAAATGCTTCAGCTGGGCAGGATCTCCCACCACTCTTTCATAGCCCAAAGATATGAAAGCCTTAAGAAGTTTGAATGCTGCTCCTGCTTAAGCTGAGGAAAAGGTGAATTTTTCCCACACAGAGAACAGAACTGATCAGTATAAGATCCACTCGGGTCAAGATAAAAATCAAGAGAATGACACATTCCTGGTCTTACTGCTTGCCTACCTTCTCCTAAATGAACAGGGACAGTAAGGAAAAGAGCTGCTAACACATGAACAGCACACTTCACCCCCAGCCTGCAGCACGTGATACAGTGCCACATCTCAGGACAGCACCATGCTGCCCAGCACTGCACTGCAAGGACACCCTGCTGCCAGCAGCCAGCCTGGCACCACACCTCAGCCAAAAGAACCATTTCTGCAGATTTCACTCATGGTAGGTCGGATAATGGCCTCCCCCCATAAAAATGTCAAACCTGAAACCACCACTCCAGATCAACAGTCTGAACAATAAAAACAAAAAAAGCTTTCTAAAAACAAAAGGGATCCAAGTTCAGGAGTTCTTTGTGTGGTCTGTGAAGGCTCATAAAAGCCTTTTTATGTGAAGAAAGTGCACAGCTGAATTTCCAACAACAATTCAACTTCAAATTTACAGCCATACTTTAAAAAAACCCTAAAAAAATAGGACTTCTTATGTTACAAGGCCACAATGAAATCAGGACAGAGCCCGGGGTGTTTCAGCACATCAGTACCAACGGGTCTCATCTGCAGGGAACTGTGACTGAATCTGGACAAGGTTTCCCACATCTGCTCCAGGAACCAACAGCCCCCAACCTCCATCAATCACTGCCCGAGAACCAACCCCAGCTCGCCCATCCTGGCACTCCTGCACTTGGATTTCCCTCACAGCTCACAGATTTCCATCTTGCTTCTCCAGGGAAATGGAACTGTTCCCAAGGCAGAATGACCCGGCACTTGATCTGCAGGGAGTTGGTTCATTGCTTAGAGTGTAAAATTAAAACTTGTCAAATGATAACTGGTCAAAAGCTCCATTTATTTTTATCGGCAGATTGCCTTAAAATTCAGGCAGTTGGCAAAGGTGCTAAATACTGGCACTGAGAGATCCCCAACGGGCTTGTGAGAGGCGGCAATTAACCAAAAAAACTTCATTTAAGCTCTTTTAACATGGCCACTTTAACTCCATTATGTTGTTTTGATTTTTCAACAAGCTCTTATACCTGTTTGTTAGTTTTTAAAAAAATCTCTACCATTATGCTGGAGTATTACCTTTAACTGATAATTCTTGGGCATTTGGAAAGGACCTCGGAATCCACTTGTTGCTGTTTTCACAGACACTTCTCCCTAATCCCAAATTCAAGGAGCCAAACACACAAAGCCTCATACAGCCATGTGATGAAGAGGAAGGTACAGTGGATATCCTTAAGGGCTCCTCTTTCTCCTTGCTGCAGTGTTGTCACTCGTGCAAGAAAGGGAGAAACCTGCAGAACTCAGTGGCTAAGCACAGAAGGAAAATCAGCTCTGCCAACAGACCCCGAGTGCCTGGAGTTTTCATGTAACTTACTCATTTTTTTATTTAAATCTATTCTGCAGCAGGCAGGGATTGATCTATTTGCCTGCAAGCCCAGCACACTCCTCAGAGGGGACAACTCTGACTGCTGGGTGTCTGTCTGCAGAGCAGCACGTGAGGGAAGGAGAGGTGGTGGTGGAGCCCCGGGAGCGGCAGAGGCTGTGCAGGAACCCGGAGCCTGAGCCAGTTCAGTGTGCAGGAGAGACAGCAGAGAGACTTGCATCATCACTGGCCAGATGCTATAAAATATTGAGCAAAGAGTTGGAGGTTATGGTAGATTAACCTTTAAAAGCTACAACACCGCTTACAGAAGGAGAAAGGCAAAAACATTTCAGAATGCATTAAGAGGGGTATCCAACACAGCTGAACACCGAATTAAGGATTAGTGCGACTGCGCCGCTCCTGTGAGCAGCTTTGTTCACTCCTCTGAAAAAGATATTAGAGTGCTGGAGTCTGCAAATGTGTGCAAATGACAGCCACGGAGATAGGAGGAATTAGGCAAAAAAAGGGAGATTACAGAGGGACCTCATTAAGATATAAACAAATTTTGAAAGAAGTAGGCATGACAGACCATACAAAGGTTTGAATGTGTGTCAAATACAACAGAAATAGAAACTAGCTTGAGCCCAAAAATAGGAAAATTGAGACAGATTTGTAATTTCATATATTACAATTTAAACTATGGAGAACATCCAGTCACAAATACTTAATTATATAATCTAAAAAAACCAGAATTGAATATTTTTTTGATAAATCGGTGATAATAGTTTTTCCAAGGAAAGGCCAGATAAGCTAAGCCAGCATTTATTCTGCTCGCATTTAAGTAGATCATATGTACTCTTTATTTCTTAAGATTTGCACCTTATCTAAAAAAGTAGCTACAAAAACAGTCTACACAAGTAAACTCCACAAAATCCTCCATCGCACCCAGCGTGCCAAATGCTGCTGGAAATGGCTGGAAAGTCCCATGGAGACACTGATCTCGCATTTTGAATGCAGACACCTGCCAGTTCCCTGCCCTGGAGCAGAGCCACCTCCCGTCCCCACGCTCCCACGATGGCACGAGAGCTTTGCCCTCCCCAGGTGCCCTCGCCGGGCCAGCAGAGGCCACGAACACACCAACAGCTCGGCGGTGCCGCAGAGTGCAGAGCCCACAGCAGCCACTGTGGCTACCACAGCGAGCCAAACCGGGTGCTCAATGCTTTTCCCTCTCCTCTGCCTTTATTAACACCGTGGCCACGGCTGGCACCCCCCGGGACAGCACAAAGAACTGGCATTTCCTCTACGCTTTGAAAGCTCAGGGGAAAAGGACAAACTGCAAATGCTGCAACCATCAAAGGCAGGAATAAAGCCAGTAGGAAAATAGAAGATCTTTTCTTTTACCTGAGCAAGAAGTATTTCTGTCTTTCCACTGAACGTTTTTGCATTTTATTTGATTTTGTCTCTCTTTCCGCAGACGTTCTAGTCTCTGAGCTTGAAAAGAAATATTACAACTATAAGTTTGTCAATGAAAGTTTACTACAAACAAAGACATAATTAACTACCTTTATATGAATAAAGATGTTTTATACTGCATATGTAGGGGAAAAAGTCATAAAATTTTAAAGGTGGCACCCCTGAAAAGCAAATACCAACAAAAACATGAAAATGTTCTTGATTTATAATTGAAATTAGAGGATATAAAACATTAATAGAGATCATAAAGATAGTATTAACATGGAAGAGAATAATAAAATGTGAAAACTTCTGTGATTAATATGACATTTCATTATATAAATCATTAATAACGGTCTTAAAGGAATTTTAATGCACAAATGAACTGAAGTGAATATTACATTACAGGAATAAAATTACTGTTATGAATTACTCTACCCGTTTCAAAAATTAAAGATAAATGAACTCAGACTAGACTATTAAAGTTTTAAATATAAAATCCTTTATCTAAAAATCATGAAAATTATAAAATGTCAAAGCGATATAAATTAGCACAGCTTTTTCTTCAGTAGGCTGAAACAGTTTATAGGTAGTAAAATAAATGATTTGTATCTTCACAACATTAGTCAAATCCTAAAATGAATATAACATTTCTTTACATATATTTTGACTCCATCTTCAAAATATGGTTGATAAAAAAAGCCCCAAATAGTTCTTATACCAAAGAACTTGCAGCCCAGGGTACCAGACAACAACTTAAATTGCCTTTTTTTGTTAATAGTAAGAGCTTCCTTGGGGAAATACCTGATGGAAGCCACCCAAGACAATGACCCCAAGAAACCACTGATGTCATGAAGTGTCCACTCAAAATAAGCAGATTAGAGTGGGAAGTAGAACTAACAGTGCTGATCCCTGAAGGAAACAATTTGCTGGATATATTAGCAATTTTGATGTATTGAGATAATTCATTAACTAAAATGGGTTTGTAGAAGAGATTCTAAAATGCTAAATTACTCTGACAATTTTTGGATACAATTGAATTTCCCTGAGCCTTTTCAGCAATTAAAAAATGTTAATAAATACTTTCTATCCCTTATGTTATTACTCTTTTACATTTAAGTCTTCAAACTGAATTGTGGACAAGGAAGTAATTTTTTTTTCCCCATAAAAACTGTCAACCAGGGAACCGATAAAAAAATACTCCTCTGAGTTTAAGCAGCTTAAAGGTACAGTTTAAGGTACAAGCACAAACTGGGACTTTGAGAAGTATCTCCCATTTAAGCCAACACGATGTTAGAACCTGAATACCTCCAGGTAGCTTCCTCTTAATGAAATAAGTATCCCTCCTCATAAGTTTAAATATTGGGAAAACACTGTTGTAGCATAGATATTTTATTCTGAAAGAAAAGCTCCACATTTTTACTAGTTACTGCCCATGCTTGAACCCAAAATTACCTTCCAAAACCCTTTCTGCCCAAAAGAGCCATCATAAAAGATCTGTTAGATTAACAGGTAAACAAAGGATAAAGGAAAAACCGTAGACTAGAAACAAGAATAATGCATGTTTTTATCCTGTCTGATATTTCCACCCCTTGTCAAAACAAAGTACGAGAGCACAGTCACCACCTCCACTGACTCCATCCTGTTCTTCCACCTACAGCTGATCCCAAATGACCATTTCACTGTGGGACTGTGCTACAGCAGCGCCAAATCAGATGGAATGATCAGCACCTATTAGAAATGTGAATTATTCAAGGCTCACTCTCACATGCAGCCAGTGAAAGCTCTCGGTGTGAAAAATGTCACTGTCCAAACGCAGTTGTGGTTTCATGAACTGTCAGCAACGAGCTGAGCCTTTGTTCCTGGGCCTGGGGGCTTTGCTGCTCACCCACACCTATCACCTGGCACTGACCTCTCCACCTGACATGCCAGAGCTGAGGCAGAAAATCAGCTCCCTCGGGGTCCCAACCCTGACTTTAGAACATGCCCCCAGCTGGCACCCGAAATGGCTTCAATCCATAACTCAAATGGAGATTTTCCTATCAGTCTGCTCCCTTGGTGAAATGATCCTTCAGAATTATTTTCTGGAGCAATTCTATAAATCTTCAAACTTTGCCTCTCCTTCCTCGTGAGCTACACCATGCCCTGAACTCACCCAGCCCCAGGACAGCCTGGCACCCTGGATTCCCACCACGCCTTCCTGGCAGGTTGGGCTATAATCTGTGATTTCCAAACCTCACTCTCCAGTACAGGAGATCAGCACCCTGCCTTTTCTGGAACTTTTCACAACTTCCTACTTGTAAAAGGCATTTCAGTATCTCCAACACCACACATGTTTTCCTGGTGAAGCAGAGCACAGAGGTGCTTTCTGGGCTCTAGGTGGTGTTATAATACCTGCAGAAATAATTTTAAAAATATATACAGGAACAGAAAAAAGAGGTTAGAACTGACCACCGCACACCAACCCTCTCGTCGATATTTCAGCTCACAGAATTCCTGTTCTTAATATTCCTCAGGTCTAAGCAGAAGTCTGGATATCCCTCGTATGAAACACCACGTGGGAGAGCTTTCTGCCAGTCACGACAAAATGAGTGCATTTTGCAAAGGTGTTCACCCTTAAACTTTCTAATTTGGTAGCTTAAACCCCAGCTCAAGGTTTTTCTCAGAAATAAAACTTCAGGAGACAAAATACAGACAAATCATTCCCTTTGCTGGCTCACATCAAACTTCATTCCACTCTTTTATAACAAATACATTTGATGCCTCACTAGGCAGATTTTTTCTCAGAAAATAACTATCCTGTTCAAAAGTTAACACCCCTCCAGACAGTAACAATAGAGATATCAAAGACTGTTCATGTACTTTGGATTTAGATTTGATGTCTTCACAATTTGAATTTTTTTATATATATAAAACTGACTACCTCAATGTTCCTCTGTACAGGAATAGGTAAAACAGCAATTAAAGCTCGGTTGACAGCACACTAAAGTAACTGAATCATTACGTCTCCTTCTATAAAAGGGCCTCAACATTACAAAAGAGGTTTGACAGACACCAAGCCAGTCATGCTCTGGTTTGTCCATGCAAGCCAGACTAAGGGAAGAGGAATACAAAAGGCCAGAGCTGCTGCAAACACCACGCACCTGTGTTTGATCGTCTTCTGATTCCAAAGTCCCAGCTTGAGGTAATATCGACTGATTGGGAATATACATAGCCCTGAGTCTCCCCATTGCTTCCCTGTGGTTCTGACCCATTATCCCCAAATGCTGACGAGGGATTAAACTTCTCCAGGTCAACATCGTGATCGATCAGGACCATTTCACACATCCCTGTGTCATCACTGGTCACGTGCGACTGCCGAATGTGAGCAAGGATAATGGTTGGGTTGTCCAGGAAAGCCATTCTGTCCACAAGTCCACCACTTCACTGTACTATCTTCTCTCCATCTTGTTTCATGGACACACGTACCTAGAAAAAATGTACACATTTTAGGAAAAAAACCCTTCAAACCCCCCATTCCAGAAGGTTACTATTTGGGATGCACAAACCCAGACTGACTTAGGGCAAACTGTTTAGCTCTGCTCCAGTTTATTTAAGCTACACTGGTTGCTGAGTCCATTTAAGGAACAGTGGGTTTGGAGGACAGCTTGAAACCTGAGTCCCACGACAACAGAACACAACAGATACCTACAAACAGGTTCCAGTACTCTACAACACATGGTTGCTGGAAGGCAAAATACTCCACAGTGCTGCACATAGGAGGATGGCAAGAGAATACAGACCAGAAACATCTGCCTATTCCAACTAACCCATTTACAGAATTGACAGGGTTTTGGATTTCTTCTCACCCATCATAACTGTGTTACTGTTTTGCTTCTGCACCTACACACCAACTCTTTGACTACCTTATTACAGACCCTCTTCAGGTTTTGTATTTCCAGGAAAAACTTGAAACATGAAGAGATTAGTGTCTCAGGGCAGAATATTGAACATCTGCTGCTGCATGGTGCTTCACACAGGGCAACTGCTGTAACACAGAAAGCTCTGTGACCAAATACCACATGCCTGAGCTCTAAAGCACTTTAAGAACAGTAATTGCCACTTACCTAAGATATTTCATTCAGAGCACTCAAGTGGCCTTTTGAAACAAAGTAGAGGGCAAAAAGGAAAAGGAAAAAACCCCAAACCACAAAACCCAAACCACGGTCACGTTGTTATCTGATTTTTCTGTAGCTGTGGATTTGTAGTTATGTCAATCTAATTCAAGCCTGGGCTGACACTGAAAGGGGCAACTCCATGCCCTGCCTGGCCCTGCTCCAGGAATTCCACCACCTCCCAAAGCTGGCAGTGGAGCTGTGGGGTGAGCTGGATCAAAAAATGACCTGCTGGATACAACCTAAAAAGAAAAAAAAAAATTCCTGTTGACACAGCGAGTCCATCAGTGAGCAGCGGCTGGAGCCACGGGGACACCTCCACCTGAGGGGGCTCAGACTGAGCTCACACGTAGGGCAAGACTAGATGTAAATTCCAGAAGTTCGAAATCCTCACTGCTTTTCAATCAGAGAAAAACACTTTAACCCAGCTACAGAGCTGCGTGTGTGAGTGTGAGTTTGGACGGGATCTCCAGAGGCTCCTGCCAGCCTCGGTAGCACGGCAACTCCACACTCTGGTTTAATTTTCTCACTCTTCCCATCAAAGTAAGTAGGGCTGCTCCTGAGGGGGTTCTCGCCATCCTCCAAGGGAGAGGCCACAAGGCCAATGTCCCACCCGAGGGCAGCCATCAGTGTGTCTGGGGCTTTGACCAGTGTGACCAGCATCGTGTGGCTGGGATAACACTGACACAACCAAGTACAGTTTATGGACATTGCAAAACATGTGTTGAGAATGTTCTTTAAATTGAATTATTTCTACTCACCGATTAGGAAAGGCCACCTTTACCTGCAAACTTGTTTCAATAAGCAACAGCCTCGGGCGTCGAAAAGGTCTGCAAACTCCCCATCAAAAATTACTGCTGCCCCATCAATGTGTCATATAAATGTTGGCATGTTAATTGTGTATTTATAAGATTGTTAATGGTTAGTTAATTTACCTCCCACACTATTATTGTACTTGAAATGATTTAATGTCTGCTGAGGGAGTTAACAACATGTAACAGCAGATGCGAGAGTTTTACCTTTATACTCTGCACCCCGACTTCCTGCCATTAACATTCGTGTGCTAAATCAGCCAAGCTTCTTCCCAACTGTACATGTGCAACTGCTTTTCCCATAAACCTGAACGGTGAGAAAGCGCTGGAAATTCTACAAGTTTAACACAAACATATTTTTACTTCCTCTTCTTCAGAATTTTCAAAAAGATACATTAAAACTAATTTATCAATACATTAATACTAACTGGAAACTCTCTGAACAATTAATATCCTTAAAAAAAAAAAAGTTCAGACCCCCAAATTCAGGTTTTGATGCCATATTTAGTAATTGTAGCCTACAGAATTCTAACCAGTTCCTCCCTTTGATAAAGGCAAACCAGGGCACAGACCTGCTCTGAGGAACAGTGACTTCCAGTGAGAGAGAACTCAAGAGAAACGAAGTTCAGTTTTGCAAACCTTTACACAAACACCTTGAAGGTTCCAGCAAAATCACAGATCCAAAATCAATTTCTAGATCTGCTGAGATCTGCCAGCACACCCCTTCTGCACTCCTACACCCACACAGCATCACCACATCCTCATGGGGGAGCTGAATTTAACGAATTCAGGGACTTTCTGAGCATCGGCTTCTTATACATTCTTTAACCGTAAACAAAAAGTAACTGTTCTTCTAATACTTGCATATACAAATAATATTCTACTATTGAATAGCAGACAGCTATGTCAAACATACTCTGTGCAAACACTAAAACCAAAGAGAGCGATGTAAAATCTCCACAATTTTAGAGTTTGGTATTTCTGTACAACGGGATACACAGGCTGGAGTTTCAATGCTGTACTGATTGGCAAACACCTGCGATTCATCACACAGGTGGCCAGCAATTACTGATTGGCAAACACCTGTGATTCATCACACACGTGGAGAGACTTTCACTTTCTTCCTGATCTTTATGATTCACCTATCTAACTTTCTGCACATTGTCTGATCAACACCCCGGGAATGAATGCTCCCTCTCCCCTTCTCCTTGGCCCCATCACTGTGATTCTGCCATGCCCTGAGGCCCCTGGAGAGCACAGCCCCCCATTAGCCTTGTGCAGTTACAGAACATCCCCAAAGATGTCAAATTGCACCATCAAGAGGCTGAACGTCTCGCCAGGATTCACAGGAACTTTGTGGCAGAATCAGACAGCTGCATCTCAGTCTACTATTTTTATCAGCAGTATTCCTCTTCCAGTACCCCACGGCTATATTTATGGCATCGATAGACTCTCCCAGCGAGGGAAGCAGGGCTTTATGCAGATCAGCCTCATTCATAACCCGGCACACAATGAGGAATGCAGAGCGCGCTAACAAACGATTCCGCTCCCAGGAGGTGACACAAAGGTCTTGGAAAAGGATCTGCAGCTATACAGGCTGTACCTTAAACACACAGCTGAACACAGCTGAATTTCAGGAGGCATCTTCATCATCACAACATGTTAACTGTTCTTGTGACCCTCCTGCTTGCTTGATGTACTGCAATTATTTAAATCAAGATTGTCTCGCTTTCCTCTTTCCCCACCAAACACCCCACACAGAGTATGGTATCTGCATGTTAACCTACATGAGGTGACAACGAGATATCAAAGCAACTGTGAGATTAGGGGAAAGGACAAACTAAACCTCATGACTGCCATCCCTCCCATCCATCCCATTGCCCACCACGTGCCAGCGCAGACGGCAGCAGGCTCAGCTGGAACCACGCTCCCGTGCTGGACCCACTGACTGGTGGGACTGCAACCATGTGTCAGCCCCTGCTGACTGCTGTTTTCAGAGGAAACGTTTGACCTTGAGCGTGAAAAATGCCGAGCGCAGCTTTCCTTACTTTGGGGAAAACACAGTTATTTTGGATTGGATTTTCTGGTTTTTTTTTTAATATACGCAGTTGAATTTGACAAAATCCCTCGCTCTCACTGCCCAGCACAAGGTGGCTCATCACTGTCACACCTCCACGCCAGCACGAGAGCTGGGGCAGCCGTGTCTCACCTCCACACCTGCCAGCAGCAGGGCAGGGCCCCACTCTGCCCCCACCACCCCCAGCCCTGCTCCCTCCTGCAGGCTCCTGGCACGCTTTCCAGCAGAACTACGGATTTTGCTTGGCAAAGGGACACCAGTGCCAACAAGCACCTTCACACCCTGTACTTGTCCCTGTAAGTTCACAGACTCCAGGTCAGAACCTCCCAGCTCCACCCAATGCCCTGTGGTGCCACCAGCACATCTGTGACTGAAGGGCACTGTCCCCAAACTGGCAAGCCAGTGCCACCTTTCCATGGTATCTTACAGGAAATATTTTCCTCACATGAAGGGTTGGTATTTTTGCCTTTCATGCTTTGAAATACACAGACCTCTAAATAAGCTACAAGAAACAATAAAATCAGAGAAAGCTGTCAGCAACTAAAAATGTTCTGCTGCAGGAAAGAGCAACAACTCTGAAGTTCCACCAATTTTAATGGAATGAAGAGTCCTCCAGTTCAAAGGGCTAAAAGCAGTTCCAAATTCTTCACAAAGCTCACAAGCCAATTCCTGCAATGCATCTTCCTCTCTAAATTATAGAGGTAAGAAGTGAGAAGCAGGGAGAAAAAATTCTTCCTTCCTTCTGTTCTGCAAAGCTGTAGCTTGTTGGTTTTATTTTTTTAATATGCTTAAAGTTATTATCCTCCTTAAGGAAGTAATAAACAATTAAAGCCCTATTCAAAGTTAACAAAAATTTTCCAAAGACACAACTTATGGAAGGTACAACTTGGATCCAAGAGAATTACTAACAAACTCAAAACACAGCAAGCTGGAAAAAATTATATACCATTGCAGGTCATGTTATCATTCAAGAGCTTCCACAGTCTCTGTACTCAAACACCTCCTTGACTGTAGCTCTTTAAAATGATCTTTAAAAACTAATGAAAAAGATAGGCAGATTAGAATTAAAAATTGATTTTTTCCCCCAACGTCATATAAGCAGGAACAGGACGGCACGAACATACTTCAAAATTTATGATTCAGGTTATATGAAATAATTTCCCAGTCAACTTCTGTCTGCAATTGCACAAGAAATGGTTCTGGTTATCTGCATTTGCAGCAGCACAAATAATCAACCCCCTCAAACACAGACAGGTCCTGGGCAGGCAGGATAAAGGAAAGTGAACTGCAATATATGAACATTCAAGTTTATGTTTCAGCAAAAGCTCAAGTGCATTTAAGAGTGAATACTTATCTGCAGAAGCTGTCACTCACACTCTGGTCCTATCATTAAAAAGGAAATAATCATTTACAGTCATATAAAGAGGCTCTCTCACAAGAGAGACTGGAATTGGGAAGTTATGATGGGCAAACACTACATTACACACAACTTCCAACAAATTATTTGTTCATTTCCAGACCTGTAAATCAATCTGGCATTAGCTCTGTATTTCTGAATTCCTTGGAATTTGGCTATACTTCTGTTGTCATACTAATCAGGATGCAAATTACACCAATTCCGATATTTTAATTACTGAGCTTAGAGGGGGGTGAAAATATTGGGGTATGTTTGGGAAGTATTCACTCTTCTCTTTCCTGATCTTGTCAAACCTTTGTTTAATTGCAGACAAGTTGGTTCTCTGCTAACCTGAGAAATTTTGCATCAAGATTTTAAGCAAATAAATAAGTATAAAAAATGTAGAGATTATAAATTAGGGCAGACAAATCTGTATCTAGACTCGTGCCTGCAAAGAGCATTCTATCAATATAGTGAAATGCTAATCTCCTAATTAACAACCTAATTAGGTAATTATGGCTTTGCAGAGGGATGCCTAAATGAAATATGACAACATGGTCACCTCTTTATATGGCACCTGTGGGCCTTTTCAGCTGTCACTGCCGAGAGTGCAATATCAATTTGAACAGATGACAAAGTGTTGTCATTTTTCATTCAGATATTGTGCTGAATGCTGGGATCGAGGCCGCTCCGAGACGCGGCGCCTTGCCTGGGCTTTGCCTCGTCTAAATATGTGCAAACACTTTGCTTAATTTTTAATGTCTCTGATTAAGCTTGGTTTTTCATGCTGTCTGCAGGCATTCCCTGACACACACCACAGCTGTAGTGTCACACTGGGATGACCCACAACCCCGGAACCCCCATGACCCAATTTCACAGCACGAGTGCGGGAGAATTACAATCCAGAAAAAATATCTGAGTATTTGAGTTTATTTTTGAGGCTTAGCTGCCATTGGCTTTAAAATAACAAAACAAAACCAGAGTGCCTTGTAAATAACACATTATAACATTCATTTTACTTTTATTCCCGCTGAACACTCTTTTCCAGGGGAACAGCAGTCCCTGTCCAGAAGAGGGTGAAGCTGATGGGACTTTTGCACAGAAAGCTGGGAAGGAACACTTTCAACAAAGGTGCTTTTAAATGGAATATTTTTTGTCACTCATATGCCTAAATTGCTTTACAGACAATTTGCTGAGCTTGAACATTCCTAAAGGACATCAGCCTGTTGGAGCAGGTCCGGAAGAGGCCACAAAGATGATTAGAGGGATGGAGCACCTCTGCTATGAGGAAGGGCTGAGAGAATTGGGATTGTTCAGCCTGGAGAAGAGAAGGCCCAGGAGTGACCTAAATGCAGCCTTCCAGCATCTGAAGGCAGTCTACAGAAAAGATGGAGAGACACTATATACAAGGGTCTGGGGGCAGGGATAGATGGGATATTGGGAAGAAATTCTTCCTTGTGAGGGTGGGCAGGCCCTGGCACAGGGTGCGCAGAGCAGCTGTGGCTGCCCCTGGATCCCTGGAAGTGTCCAAGGCCAGGCTGGACATGGCTTGGAGCAACCTGGGCTAGTGGGAGGTGTCCCTGCCATGGCAGGGAGGTGGAATGAGATGGGCTTTGAGCTCCCTTCCAGCTCAAACCACTCTGGGATTCTGTGATAAATAAAATATCTTGTTGTAGACAGGAGAATGAAAGCACAGGCTGGGACTGCTCAAATATTAGACTAGAACTTCTATTTTTGCAATTAACAGTGTGATACTCAAGAGCCTAAAAAACCTAGCAAATTTTATAAATACCTAAACAAGTTTCAATCTTAAAAAAACTGAACAAAGCGGAAAGCTTCATCATTTTACCTTTTTACCTGTTTGCTGTTGAGAGAGATGCTACTCTGTTTGGGTTTTACATACACATAGGTCTCCGGGCTCACACAAGCTGCCTTGCCTGGACCCAGGACAGAGCCTGGGGACATGCTGTAGGTCCAGCCAGCCCAGGGCCCTCAGCACAGCCACTGCACAGCTCTGCACCAGCACCACAAAGGGTGGTCTGACAGTGCTGTGTCAGGCAGGGGTTTGTGCCTTAAACAGCAGCATCTGTCAAAACAAACACTTTTGTCTTTGTCAGTTTCTTTAAGTTGTTGCCATTCCACTTTTGAGTGCATGAAAATATTTTTATTGCATTAAAAAGATTATCATAATCTCATTTTTTATAATACAGCAGCATGCAAGCTGCTTCTGACTTAAGAAGCGCTCATGAAGATCAGACCTACTTAAAAACGCCCGAGACCTTCAGCCCCTTTGGGACTTTATGTCAAATGGAACTGGACAGATTCACATTTCTTCAACAAAAGATGAATCCCCTGTTCCTCTGGCTTTTAATTTTGGGTCTGTCTCTTTCAAGAGCACACAAAACATATTCAAGGAGCTTTGTTTTGCTTTCAGAATAATGGATTTAGATACAACACTTCTCAGGCAATAAGGAAACAAAGTAGGGATTGCCCTTGTGCTGTCTTGGATACGAACGGAGCTGACAGAGAGCGAACAACAAGGCATCACAGTTTGATGGAGCTCCTCAGCTCACACACACACACACACACAGAGTTAATACTAAAACACAGCTTGGGGTCTGTGTCAGAGGCACTAACAGAAAAGCCCTCGAGAACTGCTGCTACAACACATGAGGCAGCCCCAGGGGCACGGCAGGTCCCAGGCACGGGGCAGCACCACGGTCACCAACACCGCGGCAGCACCGCCACCCCCGCCAGGGCCCTCTGGGTGCCACCAGGGCTCTGCTCCCACACCCCTGCGCCCCACAGCTCAAACCTGCCCCTTCCAGCACCTGAACAGGAAGAAATGAAGCCTGAGCTCTACCCCTGTTTCTCAGCCAGTGTCATTTGCCCCTGGACATCAGAAGGAATTTTGGATATCAAAAGGTATTTCTTCACAGAGAGGGTTGTCAGGCGTTGGAAGGGGCTGCCCAGGGAGGTGGTGGAATAACCAACCCTGAGGTGTTCAAGGAATGCCTGGATGTGGCACTCAGTGCTCTGGTCTGGTTGCCAAGGTAGTGGTGGGTCAGAGGTTGGACTTCATGGTCTCAGAAGTTTTTTCCAACCTCAGTGATTGTGTTATCTCCAAAAAGAGCAGCCACATGGGAGATGGGCTGCTCCTACATGGAGATGTGACCAGTATACTGTTCATTTGCTGTCCCATGTGTGCCATAACTGACCTTTCCATACAGGTGTGTGCTTTTCATGCTCACAACTTCGAACGGTTGGGAAAATTTGTGCTACAGAACACGTAACACAGACCGCCGTGCCAGGCTGCTTCACCTGCTGAGGCCTTCATTGATCCAAAGGAAATGCACAACAAGAATGTAGCTGTTACTTGTTATTTTAACATTTGTTATTTGTTATTTTAATTTGTTACTTGTTGCAACTGGGTGAAAATTTAACCAACAGATGAGAGAAGGGTGTTACAACAGAGACCTGAAACACGACTGACAAAGAAATGTACTAAATTGGTTCTCCCTGCTTCAGTTATTTCTGTACAAGTCTATACGTACCTGCTGATCTCAATTTATTTTTAATCTAACCCAAAAAAGTGTCAGTGAATGGAGCTGTTCTGAATTTGGAAAAGTAACGGAGAGAGTCTAATTCCGAGTCTTGCATCAACCTGATAATCCCCCGACACCTAAAATCGTGTAGAACACACTCAGGATACCCAAGCTTGGCTCTGGCATCTCTGTTTAGTAAATCACCAAACTTCCACCACCACGGAAATCAACTCACTGCTGTGCCTCCTGGACACCTTTCCCGCTCCCCCACTGCTCCTGTGGCGTTCACAGTTCCGGTGGCACCGGCAAGCAGGTGCAGAAACGAGAGCCCCATGCAGCAAGGCATTTGGGTGTGACCCTGCTGAAGGCACCGCCGGGCGGGCACAGCCTGCCTGCGGCCGGCAGCAGCAGCCGGGACACGGGCACCGGGGCCGTGTGACAGGGACACGGAGCGTGTGACGGGCCTTTTGGATGGAGTGACTGGCACCTGACCAGGGATGCCTGGGCACCTGTGGGCCTCCCGCTCGCCACGGGGCGCGGACATTCGCAGGGCAGCGCGGGGATTCCTGCCGGACCCGTGCCGCTCTCTGACGCTCCAGCCGCACTCACCTGCTCCCCGGCACCCATCGCCGGCCGACGCTCGCCTGACCCGCTCCGCTGGCCCCGCGATGGGCTGCTCTCGCCCCGCCGCCGGGAGAGGCGCCCCGGACCCCGCGGGAGTGGCCCCGTCTGAGCACCGGGGGAGCCTCGGTCCCCCCGAGCCGTGGCCCGGGCGGGCTGACAGCCCCTGCCGCCGGTCACGGCATCCCGCGGGGGTCCCCGGCGGCCCCGGGAGGGGCTGACAGCGCGGGCAGCCCCGGGAGCCGCGGCCGCAGCCCCGACCTCCCCCCCCGCCCTGCACTTACCGGCGCCGCCGCCGCCGCTCCGGGGCCGCGCAGCCGCTTCCGGGTCCGGGTCCGGCGGAGCGGGCGCGGGGCCGCGCGCGACCCGGAAGCGCCGCGGCCGCGGAAGTGACGGCGCGGAACGGGCGGGGCGGCGGCGCCGGGAGCGCGGAGTGGCCGGGGCCGGGCACGGCTGCCGCGGGCACGGCAGCGAGTCGCGGGCTCCGCTGGGCACAGCCACCAAGCCGGTGATGTACCGGGTTGGTACCGGGGATACCCGCGGCGTTGCAGCGCTCGCCGATGCCGCACGGCAACACACAGGAGGCTTTTCTGATGGGGATTGCACCAGTTTTATTTCCAATTTCTTGCTAAAAACACGGTGATGTTTGTATTTATTTAGTAGTTTTAAACCAAAGCACCCAGGTAGCGCTCGGTGTACAAACACAAAGGGGATAAACGTTAACCACTGTCACAACGCTGCCCAAAGCCATGAGCAGCACCCGCGGGTTATCCCGGTGCTCGGGCGATCCGGGGCTGTCTCCACACGGCTGCCTGGGCGAGCAGGGGAACCCAGCCACCCTCGGCCCGCACCTCACACATTTGGCCTCCTGGAGCTGCAGGTTTTCCTAGATGTTCCCAGGGTTCCTTTTCCTCGTGGTGCCTGTTCCTGGCCTGTTGGCCGTGTGTCCCTGTCACCTTTCCAGACTTGCTGGTGCGGCCTCCACAATTTCCTGTAGAAGTAAGGAGATTTGTTAATCCCTGCGGAAAGCCTAACCTGGCAGTCTCAGCAGTTGCACACATCAAGAAACAGCTGCCTTTGAGAAGGACAGTGAACAGCACGGCACAAGTGCCACCAAGGGCCTGTGAGGAGCAGGTACCAGTGACTGGCAACAGTGGGGAGTGAGGGCAGGAGCTGGAGCTGCCCTAGCACAGGGCATGTCACAGGGAGTGCCTGGCTGCTGCTGGCAGAGCCCAGAGCTCTGAAGTGACTGGACTCAGCCTCCTAAAACAGCACAAAAACTCACCCAGCACAGCAGCTTTCCACTGATGTGGCGAGGCCGAGCAGGTCTCTGCAGGGTGAGGTGAGCCTGGGGCTGGTCAGGGAGCACTGTCCCGTTTGGCAAGGTCAGGTGCTAGGGGAAATGCCCATTGCATCCGTGAGACTTCACCCTCAGGGGGCAAATGCAAATGCATCTGTGAAATATTCACAATAATACCAATTTAAAAATGCCTTTGGAGCAGCATTCTTAGTAAAACTGGATGACCCTGAAAACTCATTGGCTCAAGACAGACAGTGGTGGAGTAATTAAGATGTAAAGTAATTGAAACGTGAATGAATTTGCTAATTGCATGGGGGGACAGTGGGACCATGGATTTGTTGACCATGAGTCATCTCCATCCGCACCAGCCACACATGACCCTGGCAAGCTGGATACAGGGGTCCAGATCACACAGCGACATCCAGGGCCAAAGGGAAGGTGTGGGGATGGCGATGCCAGCTGGGATTGGGAGGAGCGGGGAGCTCTGCTTGACCCATGCCAAGCCAAAGGCGTTAACCAGAGTACCGGGAAGGTTAGATGAGCATGAGGGCTGAGTTTGGACATGACTCCACTGAGATTGTCCATCACAGACAGAGCACAGACAGCAAATTAAGGATCATTTTAATTGCCACTGTGTAATTTCATTGCACGTATGGAGGGTTTCCCTAAGAGGTCTCTATGGGGACAGTTTTGTTAGACACCAACAAAATGGACCAGGATTGAAGGCAGTTGGAGTGAAAGGAGGGGAGTGTCCCATGTCAGGACAATCTGAGGGGTGGCAACGATCTACAGGTAACCTCCTGAGAGAACGAAGTCGCAATTACCCTTGGTGCCTGCGCTTTTTTCTCTTCCCATTTCCGGGGGTCTGTGCAGATTTACAGAAAGATAATTTGAAATTAGCTCCGGTCACGCACGGCCTGAGCCAAGCCGGCTGTGCCAAAGGCTCCTGTTCTGTCCCGCGGCTTCTTCGCGGGGACACGCTCAAGCCACGGGCCACGACGGACCGGCCCGGGACGGTGCATCCGGCGCCTGGGCTCCATCGCACGGCCGCAGCTCCCAGGCCCGGACTAAGCGCGGCCTCCCGCGGGCTCCCGGGAGCTCCGGGCGGCACCGGGCCCGGCCCGGCGGGACCCCCGCCCCTGGGCCCGCCGTCACCGCGGCAACGGGGGCGGGGCCCGGGCCGCTCGCCCCGCCCCCGTGGCCGTTCGAACGGCCCAATCACAAGTTCCTCAGTCGGGGGGCGGGGCCCAAGGTGGGGCAGGAGGGCACGGCGCTTCCCCGAGTGCGCTGATTGGCCAATGTCCCCGCCAGCGCCCGCCCCCCCCGCACGGCGGTTGGCCGCCGCGCCCGTCGCTCCCGCGCGAGGCCGCCGCCTCCCGCCCGCCCCGGGAGCGCGGGCGCCGCTGGGCCCGGCGGGAGGGACGCGCGCGCGGACCGGGGCGGGCGGGGCCCCGCGCGGGGCGGGGCGGGGCGGGAACGCCCGGTGGGGCGGGGCCGGGGCGGGCCGGGGCGGGCCCGGGCCCGGGGCGGGGCGGGGCCGGCGGGCGGGGCGGGGCCGGCGCTCCGCTCCCTCTCGCGCGCCGCTCGGCTCCTTCACAGGGTGACACGTCTGCGGTGAGTGAGTGGCGTTGGCAGCCTGTCAATCCCTCACCGGAGCGGCCATCAAACAACATAAAACACGCGCGGGCACCGGGCGCGGGGCTCATAAATTCCGGCGGGCCGATATTTTTGCACATTGCTTTGCAGAGAGTGTGTAATTAATTTTTTTACAGTTCTTTCCCCGTTATTTCCGCTCTTTTCTTTGCACAAGTTCAAACTTTTGATTGCTGCTGTCTCACCCCCGTGCACAGACTTGGGATCGTTTGTTATTTGGGGGGGAGGGCGATTAATTTTTTTTTTCCCTCTGTGATTGTGTTTTCTTGGCTTTTTTATGTTGCAATTTGGGGGTGGGGGTGTTCGCTGGTTTGTTGTGGTTTTTGCTGTTTGCACCCTCCCAACTTCTGAAGGATTTGAAAGCGAGTTTTTTTGATTTTGTATTTAATTTTTTTTTTTTTAATTTTGCCTTTTTGCAAAGAAGATTTTTGGACAAGTGGGGAAAGACATAAAAAGCAACAATAAAAAATAAAAAAGGAGAAAAAAAAAAAGCTTTGGAGGAAGATTGTACCAGGAAAACCTCACAGAAATCTGCTCAGCTCATTTATCCGAGGCACCAATATGATGATGATGAAAGAAGATTGTAACTAAAGAAGAGAGTGATTTACTGCCCTGGGAAGGAGAAGAGAGTGGAATAAACAGCTGAGATCCGGTCAAAACACAAATACTACATTTTTTTTTTTGTTGTTACTGTTTTGTTTGGCTTTTTTTTTTTTTTTTCCTTTTTTGTGGTGTGTGTGCAGAGCGCGGTCAGGAGCGCGGCACTGGGACTGAGCGGGGCAGGCGCTGCCGTGACCGCCCGGAGCGCGGCCCGGCCCGGAGCCATGGACGATCAGTCCAGGATGCTGCAGACTCTGGCCGGCGTGAACCTGGCCGGGCACTCGGTGCAGGGGGGCATGGCCCTGCCGCCTCCCCACGGACACGAAGGGGCTGACGGCGACGGCAGGAAGCAGGACATCGGCGACATCCTCCATCAGATCATGACCATCACTGACCAAAGCCTGGATGAGGCACAAGCAAAGTTGGTTTCGTCTAATTAAACCTTGTCTTTTTTAAAAATTATTATTACTATTATTATTCTTTTTTAAAAATTATTTTTGGTGTGTGTGTGTGGTTTTTGTTTCTCTCCTTCCTGCTCCTCTGCAGAGACCCGGAGTCTCACAATTAAGAGCAACTTCTTGGGGCCGTAAGAGAAATTACCAGCAGCCAAGGCAGAGCCAAGTTGCTATTTAATTATTTCTTTCCTTAAGGAAAATATAGATATAATAAATGTAGAAGTATGCGATGGTTCTGCCGTCACTGTGGTGCACGGGAGGCTGTGGCTGATCCCTGCCCGTTCCCGCTGGACACTGTCCGGTGGATACCGGCCTTATTGCCGCCGTCCATCCGTCTGTCTGTCCGGCCATCCCTCAAAGTACAACTTTATCTCTTTCTTTCTTTTCTTGTCTCAAAGTGGCAGCAGATGAATTATAAATCTGACCAGATATTGCTGCAGGAGAGGGTGTGTGTGTGTGAATAAAACCCAAACCAAACCCTGGCTGTATTAAATCACAATAAATACAAAAACAATGTTAACTCTGTACACCTTCCTCCCCCCCCCCCCCCCCCCCCCGCCCAATCTCCTTAATAAATCAGTTCTAATATCGCAGGACGGGGACAAGGGGGGTGGTTTTCCCCCCTCGTTCGGGCGGTGTTTGCACAAAGATAATTCCGCATAAAAGTGAAGCGGGATGAGGGAGGTTCCGGCCGGCTCTCGCTGCCCGCGGCCCCGGGACCCCCGGCCGGGGGGCGAGCGGCCCCGGCGCGGGGCTCGGGAAGGCGCCATGTTGCTGGAGCCCGGCGCTAACCGCTTGTCCTGTGCTCTCTTGCAGGAAACACGCCCTGAACTGCCACAGGATGAAACCCGCCCTGTTCAGCGTCCTCTGCGAGATCAAGGAGAAAACAGGTACGGGCCGCCCGCGCCGCCGCCGCCGCAGCCATCTTAGCGCTCCTGCCTCGCGGCGCGCCGGGCCCGGGCGCCCCTCGCGCCGCCGCCGGGGGCGGGGGCCGGGCCGGGGCAGCCCCGCGGGGCCGGGGGCGCTCGGCGGCCCCTGAGGCGCCGGGAGCGCCGTGGAATGGCGCGGGGGTCCCCCCTCGCGGCCCCCGAGGCCCCGGAGCGCCCGCGCTGCCGTGTTACCGTCAGACGGTGTGTGAAAGACTTGCCGGGGCGGTGTGACCGTGGGTTTTAACCCCGGGACCGGACCGTGAGCTTTGTGAGGGGCGGGGGCGCCGAGCCGAGCCCGCGGCGGCCCCGCCGTGGGCGCCCCGACCCCGCTACTGTGCCCGGCGCTGCTCCGGCGCCTCTCGGGCGCTGTGCTTTTAAACGCCAAAATTCTCAAAAATCATCTCAAAAGTACAATTGTTTTTTTCATCTACATTAACGCGACAGGAATAAAATTCCGTGCTTTTCTTGTGGGCATTTTAGGAGATTTTTTGCAATTTTTTCACATAACTGAATTTATGGAAATTTTTTTTGTTTGTTTAAAGAAGAACATTTGCAAAGTATTCTGCTTTGTATTATGAGAATAAGGACAGTTAGTGAGAATATTATTTAATGAGAATAAGAATATTTAACAATAGTAAGAACATTTAACAATAACAAAAACATTTATTATGACCTGGATTTAAAAGTGAATAGCCATTTTTTCAGATATAGCTAAAGCCATTGCCTGGGTTTTTAGCTCTCTGTGATACTCAATAACGTTCTGCTTAATTCCACACTGAAAAAATAAAACTGGACGAAAACAACCCAACGTGAAATCATTGCAAATCTGAGCTGTGGAGCCCGGAGTGAGCGGTTCTCTGTGAATTATGGTGCTTTACGTCCAAGGGTTTCTTTGCTACCGGGGATCCACTTCAGTTCCTGCTGACAGCTAAGCACTAGGGTATTGACTGTGTTGTGAATATTAAGATTGATTCTGCTTTATGTTGCATTATATTACCCGGGATAAGGGGAATGATCCCTCTCCCTTCCCACCTACCTACGTTCCGCCTCGGTCGGCTCGTAACCCCTTTCTGTCCTTTGGCTTGTGTTTATTTCCTGCCTTTCCCTAAACTTCTTTGCCCGTCCTGCTCTGGAGCCGGAAAGCAACCTGCCCTCAGTGTTCAGACATTTGCAGGAGGCACATTTCAATTAAGGAGGCAGGCGTAGGTCCCGCGGTCACTTTATTTGCAGAGGGCTTAGCCTCAGTGTTTTGAAAGGCAAGTGTAGTCAGCCACATGTCAGAGGTGAGCTGCGAAGAAAACCCGAGTCCTTTCAGCAGCGGGATTACTGGCACAGGGTGTTTGTGAGGCCGCCGCCGTCTCGCAGGCGAGGGGGAGCCTGACAAGGGACTCTGTGGTCTGAAACCTTTCGGGGTGTTTCAGTGATAACTTGTAAGTTGGGATCCTGCATTTGTGCTGCTAGAACTCCAGCAAGTTTTCAAGTTATCTCTCTTTTGTGATATTGCTGAGAACCAGCGAAGAGTGAAGGCGTCTGCCTGCTCAAAGGCAAGCTCCTGCCAGCCCCGCAGCACGGGAGGGACACGATTAATGCTCTGAGTGATTGATGGAGATGGATCCACACCTCCACCAAAAACTCTACCCAGAAGGGGACCTTCACTCAGGGTCTCCCAATTGAGGTGAAATGTCTGTGCAAGCTTTACTTAGTGTGCTAAAGCAAAGAAAATGTGAAAATAAATTGTAGCCTGTTTTGTGGAAGCTGTTCTGGGAGGGAACGGCTCAAACAATTCTAAACTGGAAGTGCAAGGAAGGGACTGAGATGCAGCTAAAGCAGAGGTGTCCCCTCTCCCCTTAGGGCTCTGCACTGTCTTGTGGTCCAAGTGCTTAAACCTGCCTCCAATGGGGTCATGTGCCAGCGTTTAATTCTTCCTGATCAGAACCAAAGTTTACCTGGTTGTGGGAATTGCCGTGATGGCTTTATCACTGTCTTCTTCTGAGAGGTGAGGAGGGAGGCTGCAGCCTAGCAGTCATGTCTGTTTGGAAACAAGTCATGTGATATTTAAGTAATTTTTATATTGAATTACGTATTTATTTGCATTTTAGTAGTTTTCAGTACAGTCGGTGAGGACTTTGTGGGACTGGCTGGGAGAGAGCACAAGGAGGAATCCTCAGTTTACATGGAGCCACTCTGTCACTTCCCAGCAAGGGTTAATGGATGCATCTTATTTCTGAAAGCCTCACACAGGGTCAGGAGCTGAAGATTTTTATTTTTTCTCCCTGTGAGGTATTTACCATGTACAAAGCAAATCACTGAGTTACTGAATTTAGCCTGACATTTCTTTTTTAACATTTTAACATTTTCAAAAGTGCTGCATAATACATTTAAGTGCTTTACAGCTATTAATAGCTGTGTGTATTCTGAGAGGCAACCACAAGGTAGCACGGTGCTCATAAAGAAACTGCCACCTCTGGCTTTAATTAGTTCAAAGAAAAATTATACCAAAGTTCTACTGAAGCCCCTCCAATAAAATAGGAAGATAAGCAAGTCAGGACCTAGTGACTCTGGTTGTGCTTTACCCGCTCTCTGAGGTGTCACTGGGAGCGGTGAAGTTGCCTTCGCAGCACACGCTCACATCTGTTGCATACCTGTGTCACAGTCCGTTTCCTCATGTCTTGCCAGGAGGAATCAAAAACTGATTTGCACCATTCTTTGACTTTTTAATAGCTCTTTTTTACTGACTAAAACACCTTCAGATTGGTGATTTTATTAAGCTTCCCCCAGGATGTTGCCCTACCTGGGGTCCTGGTTATTCTTACGGAGAAAGAAGTGAAAATATATTAATTCTTGTAGTCTTAAAATGTCTTAGGGAATTGCAATTATTTCCCAATGGAACAACATATTATTAGGTCCTAGACTGCATTGATAGATGATTTGGGTTTTTGTCTTTAAAAGTCATTTGTAGAGACGCGATCGCGCGTTTATAAAAATGTCTGAATTCATGTGCATAACCGTGTGCACATCTACAGTTACTTATTTATTTATTTCCCTAAGTCCAGCAGCAACAATGATAGCTGCCAACCAACCCCGAATTTACTGTCACCACCACCCCTAAATAGCATTCATTTCCTAGTAAAGCCTAATGGCATACATGATGGTTTGCCAGATTTGTGGCCTTTGTGAGGCTTATAAGCAGGACTGACTTGGGAAGATCATAAAACTTAATGAACTTCTCGACTGCAGGAGGTGTCCGCAGGGGAAGCAAAAGGCCTGCTCGGCTGCTCGGGCTGCTGCAACTATTTTTTATGTCTAAAGAGAGAGGACGAAAATGTTCATTAAGAACGTTCTCCCCTTGCATAGATGTTTGTTTCAAAGAATGAATAAAAAAGCTCTGAAAACCAGACAAATCGTGTGTTAGCCACGGGGTTAATTCCTCGCTGTTCCCGTGTAAGCTACCTTTATTTTTATTGCTACAACTGTAAATAGCCGTGCGCTGCCGTCCTTGTGATTAAAGGGCTGCATCGGGCCCTGCCTCGCTGCAAAGCTCCTTATTGATGACATGGCCCAACTCGCCAGGAACGCCCCTTGTCAATATGCTGCAGAGGCTGTAACCCGCGGCGAGGGGACTCCTTGGAGCAGCGCTGGCTTTGCGTGGCTCCGGCAGAGTTGGAAAGTGTTAACCCCTGTCGGCACCGTGGGGTTGTAAAAAGCCACGCACAGCACTCTGCCCTTGCGCTGCACAAATTTCAACTTTTCAGCGTTTGTAAACTGTTGTTTAATGCCAACAACTCTCAGTAATACACTGTAACCCGGAATCCTGCCGGAACACGAGAGGATTCAGATGGAACAATGAAATGGCACTGATAGCATACATATATATGTGTGTGTGTGCGTGTGTGTGTGCATTTTGGCTATTTTCTAAATATCAGCTGTGATGTTATTGTTACTCACTTTAGCTGTTTAAAATATTTATGTGCAGTCCTGGTTTTTTTTTCCAGGCTGCTAAATACATATTTTGTTGTTCCCTGACTACCTGAAGAAGTCAGTGCTGTGTGTTTATGTGCGTCCAGCTCTGCTTAAATTGTTTAGCTTTTGCTTCCCATCTTGTGCTTCAGTACCAAGGTTTGTCTCTGACCCAGTGGTTGTACTTTTGAATGTCTTTTTTTTAATTGCCAGCAGATGTATTACAAATGATGCCATGCAGCAGAACGTTTGGTCGTTTGCGCTGTCCTTATGGCAATGACGTTGCTTTTCTTCATAAATGTCCTACTAGGAAAAAATAAATTGAATAAAGTGTCTTGATTGTCGTTTGGTCATCTGTTTCCAACACATTCATTATCAGCAGCCTGGTTCTTTTGTGGATCTCTACCAGGGCGCTTCTCTAGTTGAGAAAATGGCAATTTGGTGATTACGGGCATCAGAGAAATTCGTGGTGTTTTGTCTCACAGAACCTGAGACTGCACCTACCTTTAGTGCTTCCCATTGCTGGTGCTCCTTGCTGCATTTAAATATCCATCTTCACCTTGAGTACTGGGATTAGTGGTTCCAGAGATATTTTTCCCCCCTCTGTAGAGGATAAATTTGGCCCTACTTGTCAATACTAATTTAACCAAGAGCAGGGATTTATTTTGTTTTATTTTATTTTATAGCTGTCTTTCATGTCCTCCCATTTATTTTTTAATTCAACACATTTGCTTGCTTATCTGAAAATACCAAATTATAGCAGTTACCATGTGGTGTATTTTAGGATGCTTGTTGTAAGTTAAGGAATTTTTGCATTCAGAGATAAATTATTATCATGGCATGTAGGGAATGCAAAACAGTCCTTTTTTTTTTTTTTTTTTTTTTTTTTTTTTTTACAGGATTTAACACATTTATCAAGCTCTGTTCCTGCAGCTTTCAATGGAAAAGTTGGATGATATGGATATTATGCTGTCTTTTTTCAATTTAAACATTGATTTGTGTGAAACATTAATATAATGATATTTGCAGTCTACCGTAGACAAATATAAGCAGAATTAGACATTCTAAATTGTTACAAATGCAACGCAATATTTAAATCTGAATGAAGGCTGTATTAATAATTACGGAGCGGAGCGCGTGGCAGTCCGGTCTGGATCTGCCCTCAGATTTTAGGCTGTTTTTCAATTCCTTGCACATCGTGCACATGATGGTTCGATGAATATTTTTATGAACAGCAGGAATGAATGTGAATCCGTGCGCGAGCGAGCCCAAAGCAGCGGAGCCCCGAGCGGAGTTGCGCGTCCCGGCGTCGCGGTGGAATTAGCTGGAGCTGTCGGAGTGCCGGGATTGACACCCTGAGAAGAATGCTTTGTTTGTTTGCTCAGCAGTCATGTTTAATGCTCTTCGCTTATCAAGGTGATCAGCATGGTTCAGATAACACATGCCTGACACCGCCTGCCTTTTCTCACCAGCGTGTTGACCTTTTGTCACGTTTGCTTTTCTCTGGTAGGCAATTCCTGGCTTTAAGTGTGAATGGAGTAAATAATTCACATCAATATTTAATATAAATTATTAAAGTTTCTGTCAGCTCTTACAGTTCATGCTTTTATAGAGTTGGAGTAGTTCATCAGCCAAACAGATGAATTGTGCAGCTCAGCTGGACATTAGAGCTCCTCCATCGTGCTGCCGGGACTGGGGAGGAAGCGGGGAATTAAATAGGAAAGGTAATGCAGCCTGGTCCTTGAACACTGGGTGTTTTTCAGTAACGTGCATTCTTTAGGAAGGCTCGAAGTACCAGATAAATAGCCAGCGTAATGTATTTTGTTATTCCCGTACTTTTTTGTCCTTTTCATGTTGCAAACAGAAATGCAGAGAACCCCACTGACCCCCAGCATTTTCTTCTACTCTTTGTTACTGGCCTTCCTTTGGTGCTCCAGGCCCTTGCTGGGCTTAGGGTGGGAGTACTGGTGTTTGGAGGTAGGGTTTGGGTGTTTGGTTTGGTTTTTTTTTTTTTCCCACTCAATGTTCTTTTTCTGTTTTTAAGACTGATGTAGAGCCCTAAGGTGATGAAGTTTCAGGGGTTTTTAGACCTTGTTTGTAAATTTATATTTTGCAAAGTGACCTGTGATTGAATGTAGATTCTGAAAACATTTTTTAAAGGAGAAAAGCTGTGATCTCTGATTGTAAGAGCTCAAACGTGTTTACTGCGTCAGGAACTGGATAAAAATAGCATGTTTTGCATAAAAGCAAACGGTAAAAATCATTACGCACTTACTCTAATTTTATGCTCTTTTAGGTGTTTCGTTCTTTTGTTAATGATCAGTTCAATGCATGTTGCACAGTGACAGGGACTGTAACAATGTGAGTCACTGAATATCCCGTGTAATATGAATCCATCACCTGGAAGGGAGGTGGGTTTGTATCATGTGTTTACAGGTCAAACCCTTTTGCTATACTTCAGTCATGCATCAACATTTAAAGCCAATCTCTCATTCCTCATTGTCCAGCAGGTGGCTTTGTCATAGATTATTTAATTTTTAATCATTTATTGTAAGTGGAAAAGGTTATTTAATAATATTATCCTGACAGCATTTTTTAAAAGAACAACAGTTTTCCAGTGTGTCCTGTGGTGTATGACGGGGTCAATGGAAGCATCTAGAGAGCTTCAAGTACACAATCTAAATTAAGATTCTAAACAGGCATTACAGATGCTGGTAACTTTGGCAATTATCATTTTGTTTGGTGAACAGTAGTAAAACAGTGTGCGGTAAAAGTGTTTAGAGAGAGAGGATAAATAAATTGAACAGTTTTGCAATGCAAAGTGGTTTGTGGTGTTTTTGAGGATTTCTTGGCTCTTGCTTAACTGCTATTGTGAAGCCTGGAGCAGATTTTCCCATTGCTAATGCCCTAGAAGTATTAATTCACTTTGATATGCTAATTAGAGGGCATTATGCAAGAAATGAGATTAAGTGGCAGCATGAAGCCATTTGCCTGTCAGTAAATTGAGAGCTTTAGCATCAGGAGGAGCTTTGTTTTTTCTGAGTTTCTCTTGGTTTTGCATATAAATAAAATTGATTGAAAGGTCTAGAGAAGCTTCTAGAACATTGGTGGTTCTTTTTCTCCTTCTATGATTATTTAAACTTCATGTTAAAGCCTTTCTCTGAATATTAATTGATCTAATGGGAGATACTGAACATGAAGAATTTCATTGTATTCTCAGTTACTGTATCTTAACAAAAGGAAAGTATTAGAATTCTTTGTGTCATCTGATTTTTGTGGGATTATTTTAGATATATCTTACAGCTTTGTATTCTAACGTCTGCCTGCTCACAGCTCCTGTGCTGAGAACTGTACCTGTGTGGAGGTAGTTTTGCCAGTTCTGCTGTTTTAGGGATTGGTATGAGGGCCCAACCAGCTGAAGGCAAATGGAAGGCTCGGATTCCTGGCCAGTGGGGCTGTGGACATTTGTCACCCCTACTCACCCACAGCGTTTCCCACCATTTCTGATGCAAATCACACATATATTTTCCTTCGTTTAGGAAGGAAGGGTTGTAATATTGACCATAGATTTTATTCAACTGTCAGAAATTGTGTTAAAGTAACATTAAGGGATTGACTTACAGCCATAAGAGTAAGGGAATTTGGAGTTAATAGTTAAACTCTGCCCTTAACTCAACTCATTGAACCTATTTATTAGAGCATATATGATACGTAAGATCACTGTGCTGAGACCTCTGCTGTAGCAGGATGCTCCAGGATGGCTCAAAGATGAGGGGTTCTGGTTTAGTTCAAATTTTCCTTTGTTTTTTGAGGTTTGGCATTTTTGTGTGTGTGTGTGGCTTTCACTCAGCCTCTGAGTTGCTTTACTACAGTTTCGTGATTAGTTTTCTTTTTACAATACTGTTTTTAAAAAAATCAGAGAAGTAATTCAGTAAATTGAACAAAAATTTAGGAAAAAATAAACCCGAAGCAAACCCAACCCAAGCCTCTCTAGTCCTCTTTGCCTGAGTGCAGCAGAGTGGCTGTTTGAGTGCCCATCTCCTCGACAGATCATTGTCGCAAAGTCAATCAGGGGAGCAGTGCTGGAGTGACAGTGCTTGTTATGAGCCCCAATAGTTATTTAAAAGAAAGGAAAAAGGATAAAAAAATGGCCCAGAGCTGCGTGCGGGGGCTGTTCATGCTGGATGCACATGCTCTCCCTGATCCTGGCAGCTGAAGTCTATCACTGTTGGGAAATTTTTAACATGAACCACATGAGACACAAACCACAGCGGTTTCCCCGGAGCCACAGGGGTTTTCACGTCAGCGCAGGACAACTGGCACGTGCATGGCGGGTCCCTGCCCGCCGTCCCCTGCCCTCGGCGCCCACCGCCCTGCTCGCCCGCAACAAAGGGGCCCCAGTGCAGTTTTCATGGGAAGCATGATGTCCCTGGTCGCCCACAGTTCCCCAGAGCTTGGCCCAAAGAATCCATCAGGAATTTATAATCCAGAACTTTAGTTGTCATAGTGAACCTTTTTGATACTGGAAGGAACAAAACATCACCCGACACTGCGAAGTCGGTTCTCACAGGCAGCAAAAGGAAGCGTTGCTGGGCTCCAGCTGCTTATTTTGGGCTTCAGATTGTTGAACAAAAGAACTAAGTAATGAAAATGTTCTGAAGCTGACCTTAACTTTCCCAGCTCCAGTAGACCCCTGATGGTGTTGTTTCAGGAGAAGACGATGCTGGAGAGGAAATCCTGGCATTGCTGGTTTGAGTCCTGATGCTGCTGTTGACTGGGGAAGAAACCTCCTCCCCCTTGAGTGACGAGGGATGTGGTGACCTCGGTAGGGCAGACCCTGAGCTCGGCCGCCGCCTCATGGAAGTGAATGCAAGAGCTTGCTTCTCTTACCTTTAAAATGGGAGTTTTATCCATCCAGTTTTTTGTGAAGGTTGTGTTGAGTTGGTACTGTGTGTTAAAAAGGAGTATTTTTATCAAGTGTTGGGTCTAATTAAAATTGTTATGTAAGAGGTAAACTATCAACAGTATTTACAGTATCCACTTTTTTCTACTTCGGCCGCAGATGAGTCTTACCTCCTGGAGATGAAGAAATTAAGCTTTCCTTAGACTTCTTCTTTCCTTGGCTTTAATCAGGAATGTTTTTTTACTCCACGGTTAGGCCTGTGCTTAAAGGATATCGGGGTTTCGTGCCTCAGTGGTTGGTTTGCTCAGAAAGAGAAGGTTTGCTCCTGTCGCCGGGGGTCGGTGCTTTCCTTGTGCACTAGTTGTTCGAGGCAGGGTGGCACACTCAAAAGGCTGTGCCAAGCACACTTTCATATATTTGTTGATTAAAGAAGGAAGCGTGCTTTTAGTGAGGTTTGTAATTACAGAGCACCCAAATGTTTGCTTATTTTCTTTCGTGCGAGATCCTGGTAGCGTTATTGACTGTCACTAGTAAGAACAAGTTACAGTAGATTGTGCAATGATTCTTATTTGACTTCAAGGATGTATTTATTACCATTTTTGAACAAATTATACTAACATGAAAAGTTGTGGAAATGATTGTGCACTAGATAAGGTGATACATTACAGGAGTGGTTGGGTTTATGGAGCTTTATGCTGAGGTTTTCTCAGAAATTATAGCACAGTCCTGTCACTATAAAACCTGGAGATACACTTGGTAATAACATGCAGTGGAGGGATTTTTAGGATTTCACTTGTTATTCAAATAGAGTGGGAACTATCAGTTTTTCTACCTCGTATTTCTTTCTTCTGTTGCACTGGGTGAAGAGGGGAAAGGAAGCCCGAGGACAGCAGAGTGGGTGCTGGGGCGTGGGCACCGGGTGCTGCCGGTGCCACTGACTCCAGTGCCACAGGGCTGGGGAGGTTTCGGCACTGATGGGGCTCTTTGGGTACCCAGCACTGGCGTGGGACACTGGGGGAGATTTGCCCTCCAAAGGCAGCTGAGGATTTTTTTGTGAATTATTTCTTGCTTCTCCTCCACTTGTTAGGGCAGTGACGTGATATCGATATGGAGCTTGGGAACTTATTGACTTGTTGGTTCTTGACCTTTTGACTGTGACCAAGTATAGAAATTGAATGTCTGAAAATTAAATGATAGACTCTTTATACATAAATTCTTGGATGTCAGTGTATTACATGAACTAATTTCGGTTTACCTAAATTTATGGTGTTTTGTGTTCAAGAAAGGAAGTATTTCTTCCTTTCAATATACCAAGCATCTAATAATATTGTAGTTGCTAACACTAAACAAATCCATTTCCTTTTACTGAGTGATTATCATAACAGCTGCTGTTTAATCACCGAGATTGTTATGTAACTTTTAAATCTCTAATATTTTGGAGAGGCGCAAACGACATCACCTCGCTGCGTGATGGCGTGATGTCATCGCTGCTGAACCACATGTCTGTGTTTCGTGGGGCTCCAGACTCAAGTTCTTATTTGGTTTAGTCATATTTAATAGGCTGGGAACACTTGCTGAGCAAACTGCCTGTTTGAGAGGAGACCCCAAATAACACACAGTGCGCGTCCTGGTTTCCACGAAACAAAAAATGGGCATTTGTTTCTGCGCCCTAAAACTGTGGCACGGTGGGGCCTGATGGAAATGCCGTGCGCCGGCTCATGTCCGATGGAATCAGCTTATTGCTCCCCACGTGCGGGCAGGGCGAGCGGCGCTCCGGCTCTGGGGCCCAGAGCCACACTCGGGCCTCCAAACCGGGGTGACGGAGCTGGCAATATTGTTCTCTCCGAGTGCCGCAATAAGGCTGTGGTCAGCGCTAATGTAAATATTTGTACAACAACCATGTTCTACAGCCTCCAATTTAATGGTAAAAATCTGCCCTGAACGCCTGGGTAAATATATGCTGAGAACAGACGCCCATTCACTGGAGAAACAATTGACTTTAGGTTCTTTGTTGTTAAAGTGGCCCCCAGTGATCGGCTGCGAGGCGGCGATAGCGGCGCGCGGGCGCCGTCGGGCTGGCGGCTCCCGGGCAGTGCCCGGCGCGGGGAGCCCGCACCGCCCCGCGCCGCGCGGCACGGGAAGGGGAACTTGTCAATGGAAGAAAAAGAACTGTAATCGCACATTTACATATGCTCCTAATTGTTGATTTGGGGATTTTCTATGAATATGGCTTCACAAAACAGATGCTGTTTAAGAAAAGGGGGAACATAATTTTGTGGGCAATGAATTAAGTGTTTTTGTGGCCCTCTCATCCGTAGCTAGGAGCAGTTTGTGGACCGCGTCTGTGAACGCCGCTCATAATTGTTTTTCACACATAAGTTATGCAAATGAGCTTTTATGGCAACTGGCATAACAATTAGCATCCTCCAGCAATATTTTAGCAGGTTAATTGCAAAATTTCTAAATTGTACATCTGACTTGTTAATTAGGCATGACAGAGGTGGTAAAATAGTTATCTTCAGGCAGTGGCAGCCAGGAGCTGCTTGAAATGCAAAGAGCAAGGATTGATTGGATTTGAGGGTTACAATTGTGGGAGCACTGCTGTTGTCAAGTGCCGCTGAGCAGCTCTGCTCCATCGGCTGCCTCAGAGCAAGAACCACGTCGGTGCTGAGAGGATCCTGCCAGTTACAAATCTGCTTTATTTAACTCTGAAACTCTCCAAATCCCGGCTGTGGGAAGTGCCCAGCTCCTGCCTATTCCTCCGTCATAGGCCCACGGCAAGGGATATCCATGGACCTGAAGTTGCAATTTTGATTTTATTTACAAATAGGCCTGAAAGTTCAGCTGCTGGCACAGATCAGCAAACACTTCTGTTTTTCAGCCCCAGTAAAAATGCCGTTGCTCTCCCCACCATGTGCTGAGAATTCTGCTGTTACTTCCTGTAAATTGCAACCTTTGCTGCCTGGTATTTTCAGATGGTGTTGGTTGCATTTTACAAGCTTTACTTCCTCAGCTTATTTCTCTTAAATCCCTGCTTTCATATATCTTTGTGTGTCTTATAATATTAATCATATTAAAATACAAAAACCCATGCCATTTGCAATAATCCCTTTTTAGGCTCTCAGAGGTACGTCTGGATGATTTAAACAAGATTGGAACACACAACTCTTCATCCTGGGAATGTGTTCCAAACGTCCCCCAATGCTGCCTGGAGCAGATAACGGTGTGCTCAGCAGAGGTGCAGCCTCTTGAGTCACACCAGCACAACTGGCCAGCACAGGATCTTCTAAATACATTTTACTGGCTTTGACTGCTGATTTTGATATAAAATGCATATTTCTGAGCTAGTTTAATATTTAATAAGTTAAAGGATGATAACAAACAGGGAAAAAAATGCCACTGAACAAGTACCTCTGGGAGCCAGAGCAGTCGGCGGCGCGCTGTGAGCCGTGTGTGGCTGTGCCATTTGTCTGGGCTTTGCTGGGGGACTCAGTGTTTTGTGGTTTAAATAAAGTCAATCACATTTGAGTACCTGTGTAGTACCTGTAAGCAAAAAGAAAATCAGCACAAGCACATGTGAAATTTCATGTCCTCTGTTTTCTCTATATGCATTCTCTTGATTTAACCACATGATTTTTAAAATTGGGATGTTATATTTTCATTTAAAAAGTAAATGTTCCTGCATGCATAGCTGTTCTAATATTTTACATTTTCTTGTGACATGTGTATATGGAGTAAGTGCCATTTATGATATGTTGTCATCAATAATTTTGTCACAGAGAATAAAAGCCTTTAAACTCATCCACCCACTGGAACGTTTTATCATATTTATTTTAAGAGATATGAAATTAGCAGAACAATTGAGCTCTTTGTATATGGGAGATGCAAATGTAACTGAATATTTACCTTTAATGAAGGGCAGCATAAATATCTCAGTATCAATAAATTATATGCAGTAGCAATATATTCCATAGGCAACTAATAAATAGTTCATTTTTCCCCTGGATTCACAAACTGCATTGTCCTTTAGGATAGTTGAATTTACAGTACACAGTGAAATTAAATGTTGGTTAACTTTTGTAAATGATCCATCATAATTGGAAAATACTGGGGTTTGACTAGACGTAAACCACACTTCCAAACCATTGCGTTCCCTGATTAAATGCTCGCTTGCACAATTTAAGGAAGAGTTTACTACAGTGGTGCCTCAGTAGATAATATTTGGAATGGAGTAACCATTTTAATGAGGTTCATCGAGAGATTTCATCAGGGAACGTTTCAGGTGTGTTATGGCTTTTGTCTTGTCACGACGCATGTCTTGGTACCGTCAGAGGAGTTCCAGAGCAGCTCTCTCCTCGTTTGAGACAATAAGGAATTCTGTAGAACGTGTGAGCAGGAAAAGGCAGGACCCGCTGCATTGTGCTCCGTGTTTGAGCAAGCCGGTGAGTAAATACACCCCGTGGTTTAAATGTACATCACATTTTAACTGTCCTAATATTGATCATCCTATGGAGGAATGCTATGGAAGCCCACTGGTTATTAGTGTAAAGAGGGTCAGAGGCAGAGCCGGGCACAAAGCAAGTGCTCTCATGGTAATGATGCTGCTATTTATAGATCCCCATTTCATTAGTTGCAGAATTTCAGGGAAGAGATTTTCTCTAGGGGAAATGGATACTTGAAGTTCATTTTCTTCCTGATGCACATTAAGGCAGAAACGTGAACAACCTTCAGGATAGGACACAGGGATGCAGATTTTGTGTGACCATTTTCCCCGCAGTTGTGTGCGGTGCCACTGCGGGAATGCCAACTGCTGCTCCCTCCCGGCTGCGTTCCCGAGTACCTGTGCCACCACTGCTCTGTCATGAGAGTCTTCTTCCCCCTAAAGGAATTTTGTTTTTGCAGGGTGCCAGACCAGTAAACTGATCACTATGGCACTGTGTTGCTTTATAAAACTAACACATCTGGATCACCTGACTTGGAGCAGCCTTGCTACAGCTGGCACGCACCGGAGTGGATTTACTCACAGCACCTACCAGCTACAGGCGCAGTTAATCAAAACATGGCTGGGTCTTCTGATACTTACTCATAAATACAGAAATTTCTTGTTGGAGTATCTGAAAACTCAATTGTTTAACCATACTTAGTTTCCTCCTGTGAAATCCACATAGTCAAAGCTCCCTATAATTTTTGTGTGTCTTTATTTCTAGAGCTTTCCTTCTTGGAATTCTTGATATCTTGATTTTTTTTTTCCCTTTAAGAGAATATTTACTTAGTTAGTATTCACTTAATTAGAACTGACTGTTTAATGTTTTCTGGGAGGGTATTTATGGTATTTTCTTTGCCATATTTGCATTCCAGAAATTAAGTCCCCATGCCATTATTCGGCAAGCCTTTCATACATTAGAATGATGAATTGAAAGCAGAAATGGGAAAAAGACTGCAATGCAATGAAAATTTAATCAGCGTCTTCTGCTGCTTTAATAAGGCAAATAATTCTTATTGGCCGCTGCGTTAAGGTTTCTAATATTTAATTCATAACAAACCTTGCATTATTCTGCAGCAGCATCGACAGCTCCACTTTGCTGCCTGCCAACAGGCAACCATAAAAACTTAAAAGCAGATGTAAATGTCTGAAACAAGGAGAATGATTGGGTCTAAAGCGGTCAGAAAAAATCAACACTATTGCCAGAGAGTTTGATAAATCCTTACACACACTTTAGCAAGGTACAAATGGTATTAATTAAACTCATCGAGTGTGTTGATTTTAAGGCTTTGAGGTACCTTTTTTGAAATGTGAGATTTTTTTATTTCCTGGAGACTCCCAAATGAAAGGGGATGCCAGGCTGGCAATGCAGAGTGCTGGACAGCTGGAACGACGTTATAATTCAGGTAGATTCGGTTAATTTTCATATTTAGGGTATTTGTTACATTGCAGTGGTAAAATCACTGTAATTTGTGTTACGTGTACGTCTAGTGCTGGAATTAAGCAAAGGAACAGGAGCTCGTCCCCCTGCTCCCGTTTCAGCTCTCTCAGCCCAGCAGTGACAGTCATCGATTACAAAACCCCACGTGTGGAAAAGCCCAGGTTGGCGCTTGGGTGCCCTCGCCGTGCTGGCGGTGCGGGCTGCTGGGGCAGCGCTGCTGGGACGGGGTGCCCGGGCTCTGTGCGGGAGCCGTGGCCCCGTGCGGGGCCGGGCGTGAGCGGTGGCACCCGGCCAGGGCTGGGTGCGAGCTCTTGTTACCGCCAAGGGCTGCGCCTGTTCTCATTTCTTCTTGAAATGGCTTAATTGGTGTCAGCACCCCAGGGATAAAGGCCTCCAACACTGAAATCCACACGATTCACCCTGTCTCTGCTCAGTGTAGGGAAACTGGTAACAACTGGTGGTGAATGAGGAGTGAACGGTGCTGTAACAATACTCGATGATGTTTGGGATGACAGAAATTAATACGCACTTGCTTGAAGAAAGCAATGATTAATGGCAGTGAGCAAGGGAATGCTGTCCCTCCTTTAACTCCACTTTGATGGGGATTGAAAAGCAAAAGGCTGTTTTCATTCTCTCGCACAAGCAGAGGTCATCCAGAGTACATTACAGCAATTTTTTCTCTCTGTTTTTTATTTCATAAATATTATGATAAGCACAGATTAGATAGATTTTTTCACGGAGGCTTAAAAGGCTATTTTGTCTGTTTGCTGTTTGTGCTCAATGAAGAAATCGGATTTCTTCTGTTTACATGTGAGATCGTTATATTCAGTAGAATAATTAGTACAATTAAGAATTTCAAAAGCTCACCATCGTGTTAGTTTTTCTGAGGTTTTACAGATGGAATTTCATGGTCTCCATTTCCAAAGTGCTGAGAGGTCAGAACAAGGCGAGGAGTGTTGCCGAGGAAAGAAAAAAAAAGGTTAAAAATCCAAGATTCCTCATTGAATTGTTGATGTAAATATATTTTGCAAGATCCTCACACTTGTCAGTGGCTTTTTAAGCTATTTGATAAAGAATCTTTATTCTACAAGGAGCCTGAAATAACACAACACTGCTTTGGATAATGAATTCTTCATCTAAGCAGAACTTTAAAACAAAGTACAATGTTGGCATTTTTTTCTTTGAGTGAGAGGGCTGATGCATCTTTGGGATCCGACAGGAAGACATAAATTAATAGAGTTCTGGAGATCAGTTTCTCATTAATAATCCATTTTGTCATGGTTCTTGGCATTGTCAGCCTCAGAGCTGGTTCATATTTTGCTAAAGGATAAAAGCACATGATGTCTTAAGGCACAACATAAGGAGAAGGAGTTTATCATCTTCTGGAAAAACCATCTCTGAAAAAATAGATTGTTTTCCAGGAAATAAATGTCAATTGCGGGTTTTGTGCATTTTTAATCTTCAAACAGGTTTTTTAATGTCTACAGTTGCAAAAATAGACTCGAGTTGGAAGAGGTTGTTGCCAACAGTCGTTGCTTTGCCTTTGTCCTCTCCACTGGCTTGGGGTTTGATTTTTTAGAAGTTGCAGTGGATTCCAGACCTTTAATTCTACTGGTTTAGAGACTATGGCAGATTGCACCCAATTTAAAACATATAATTGAAAAAAAATTATGGTTCTTCTTTTGAATGGGTAAACGTGAAACCTTTGTTACATTTGCACTTTCCCAGCAGTATGGGACATCTCACAGACTACTGCACATTATTCCCCTAGTATTTTCAAATTGGAAAATGTTGCTTTTTCTTGAATGTGGTGACATAAATGGAGTCACCCTTTTGAAGTCTTAAATTTGGTATTTTATGTATCTTAAGGTAGTGGCAGATTGGCAAACAGTGTAACCACCGAAAGTGTTCAGCTTATGCTGTCATCCCAAGTAAGGAAGAACGGAGATCTGATTTAGATGCCTGCCCTTTATTTTATATACTGAAGAGTGACATAATGCAGATCTCCTCAGGAACGCGTGATGTGTTTGGGAAGGATAAAGGGGAGGAAGAAAAGATGACATTATCCCAGATTGCTTAGTTGTAAGATTTAACTGGGCTCAAACATTTATAATTTAATCAAAGATAAATGATCTACTTAAAATGGCATAGAGGGAGGGAGTGGGAGATTCTGGACAGAGGGCTGAAGGGAGCTGGGATCCTGCTAGGGTGGTAGCCAGGATGTCTGGGAAGGAAGCAGTGTGTCTGGAATGCTGACCAGAGCTGGCCCATGGAGGAGCAGCTCTGAGCACAGTGGGGTGCAGCAGCACCTCGTCAGCGCGTTGGCTGGCAGAGGTGTCGTGGTGGGGGAAGAGACGTTGCTGGGGTGATGCTGGAGGAGCCCCAGGCACGAGGCATCCCTGCTGTGGGTCCCACCGACCCGCGGGTCACCGGCCAGAGATGCAGGCCGTGGTCCTAAGTCATTTGCATATAAACATAGCGATTCCTTTGGATCATCTTTTGGCCTCCATGAGCTTAATGCTGACTGCTCAGGAATGCACAGGACAGGGAACACTGTGGGTGCCTCCTCCCCACAGTTGCTGGGTGGGTGGGTCAGAGGTGCTGCCTGCCCTGGGTGAGTGCTGGCTGGAGGAGCAGCAGCACTGCCGCTCACCAGGGATGGAGGTGCAGCATTTACCCCATCAGCAGGAACAGTGAACCCTTTCAGGCTTGCTTTGTTGCCTGAAAACGGGGAAGGTTTGAATTATGAAGATTTTGAACATGCTTCCTTCCACAGAGTTGCAAAGGACATTTGTCTCAGCACATTGTAGTGAAATTTTAAAGAGCAGGTTTTGACAGGAGACATTTTGCTGACACAGAATATTTTGTTCACTTCTGACTCTCAAATAAGTGCTACTTCTGTCATAATGATTGATTTATATTCGGTTTAGACCATGCATTTTACATCCTCTTCTTTAGTGCTTATGGCTCCATGGCTTCAGAACAGCCCAGTTTAACACTGGTATGAGCCTGGCATCACATTCACATTCCACTAATAAAATTGGTTGTAATGAATTGTAGGTATTTTGTGCTACGGTGTATTTAGAATAAAATGATGATTTTTATTATCTCCTGGAAAAAGAAAATTTTAAAAGAAGATTTCTGTTAAAAAATTGTTTTTACAGAGTTGTAATTTAAATTGTTCCTAATAAGAGTGCCTTGAAGGCCCAGTGACCTGCGGAATGCTGCTCCCACGGCTTTATTACAGGTGCTCTAAAATGAAGTACTGAGTATCTTTGCCCTCCCTGGGGGTGTTGTGAGCTGCTCCTCCCCAGTCTGGATCAGGCCCTCCAGCACCACTGGAAACCTCAGCCTGGGCGGGCAGCTGCTCTGCATTTACATTAACCCAGTTTCTTCCCTTTATGTGCTGGACAGGCATCTCAGCACATTTCAGTCCATAAATACTTCAGGAAAAAACCCTGGAGCCTTTGCTGTGAGTTTTGTTTGGAACAAACTCCCCAGGTAGCCAAATCATTCCCCTGAGAGCAGAACCCTCCCTGGAGCATGTGTGAGTGAGTGGTTTGAGGCAGAGTAAGCTGGTTTGTGTGCCTTTCTTAGACCATGAAGGATCTGCTCTCCCTCGGGGTCTGGAACCAGAGACCTTCAGCACGTGCAGCGGTGGGGTTTGGGTTTTGGTGTCACTTGATTTCTCAGTGATCCTTTGGCAATGGCATCTGCTAGTTCATGTCTTTGTAGGTGTTTAGGCAGAGCAGGTACCATGCTGGTGGCTGCAGCGTTCCGAGTGCTCAGTGGCACTGCAGTCTGGGAAAAAGAGGAGACCCCGGTATTTTCAGAAAAAGAAATCAACTTGTCCCTGGTGACCACTCCAGTGGGATTGTCTGAATAACAGATTTCCATGTTAGCTGAGCCAGGGCAGTTCAGGACAGGCTGCACTGAGGGGCAGGAGTGGTGCCAGGGTTCATTCCTCCTGCCCAGGGCTTTGTCCACCAGCACCTCAGAGCAGATGGGGCTGTTCTGGCATGGCTGGCCCTGTGTGGCAATGCCAGTGTGGGCTGTGGGTGCACCAGCCTGCCCCCACCACGGCACCCACCAACCACTTCTGGACAAGGCCTTGGTCTTGCTCTGCAAAATTAATGATCATGAATTAATTATTGAATTATAGTACTGCTCCTTCCCATCTATAAAAATATCCCTAAGAATCCCTAAGAACATAGCATGTGAAGAGCTGTGTCAGAGCAGGTGGGGTCTCTGAGCCCTCCCTTGGCTGTGGGAGATGATGCTCTGTTCCCAGACCCAGTGAGGAGCAGGCAGCACAGAAAGGGTCAAATCCAGCTGCCTTTGGCTTTGCTGCAAACGTATATATATTGAGATATTTATTTCTCAGAGAACGAAGAAGCTAATATTCAACAAAGCTTCAGGAAAAAAGGGCTTCCAAGATGTTACAGATTTTGGAAATATTTGACAATGTTAGCAGCATCAACTACTGACACAAAACCCTCTCTCCAGAAAATCTTTCACAGTTGTGCCAAGAAAAGCAGCTTCGATGGAACATTTTCATAAACTATCATCAGTTATGCAGCAGCAGCTTCACAAATCAGAAATGATATCTTCAGGCACTGCTGTCAAGTGTTATTCAAATAATACCAGCCTCACATTTGAATAACAGCAGACATTTTGAATTAATTAATCAGATGAGATAGTCTAGGCCTTTTCTCATTAGTCTCTGGGTCAGGCATGGAAAGATATATGCGTTGGTGATGATATACTTGTCTTTAATCGTGATTTATGAAGATTTAGGATTGTGTGTGATTTGTCAAAGGTTCTGGGAAAAGGCTGGTGCATATTTCATTACCTAATCTGAGATTGATTTTGTGATGCTGAGAGATAGAACCCTATTGTTGGGGGGGCTGGGAAGCACAGGTAGTCACAGCATCCCAGGGTTTTACTGGCTTATCTTTGTGACTGTCAAACAATGCTGTAAACTTTTACTGCCAGCAGTTAACAATTCCTGCTTTAATTATAGGCAAATTCTTCATTCCGTCCAAAGGGGAAGCTGCAGTAGTTATTTAGTTAAAAAGCATAACAGACCTTATAGCTATGACCCAGTGTAAATCATGGACAAAGTTGGCAAATTTCATGGCTTGGTCATGGTGAAAATATAAAATTTCATGGTTTGTCACAGATTAATAGAAAAATCCTATTAAAACTGTGCAAATAACAGCACAACAAGTTAGGTGGAGCTCCCTACATGGCACCTTCCTGCTCACAGCATTTATTTTAGGTTAGAATTGCTGCGAACAACATGAGGCCCTTTGCAAGCTTTTCTCTGCTGCACTGTTTTCTATTCAGTTTAATTAGTAGTTGTTGTTTGGTTTGGACTGAATAATTATCATGTGATTGTTTTGAAGCATTATTTACATGAGAAAGCATGTGTGACATTGCTGCTGCAGTGAAAGAGGCTTGGGAAATGAAGTATTTGAATACAAATGGTGTATTTTTTAAAAAATCCTTGAGATGGCTATATCTAATAACTCATCAATAATCAGGACTTTTGGTATTGGAACAAGGTCTGAGCCGTGCTGGGCCCTCGACTGCTGCAGCCAAGCGCTGCCCACGTCTCTTAGATCAGCAGACCATGGCCAAGCCTCGAGTTCCCTGCAGATTGCTAATCACCTACTTCCTCATCTTTAATCAGAAAGTCCATGTCTTTCACTGTTCTTGGTACAATTTTGCAGCCCATCTATCACGGCCACACGGCTCCGGTGATGCTCCGTGTTGCCCTGTCTCCCACAGCCATCAGTTCTCCTGCTCAGCCTCCTGCACTGACTGAAGGCCAGGGCAGGGCTTTAATACCCAGGGTTTATACTGTTTTATTTTTTACTATTTTGATTGCATCCAGAATTTTGATCGGTGATTCAGGAATTTGGATCTAGGCCAAGATACTCCAAACACACTGAGCTCTTCCACTCGATCTTCTAGAGGGAGCACTTTGTGCTGAAGTGGCCAATTTCAGAAGAAAATGGCAGTTGTTCTACATTGGAATAATGATAAAAAAGAATCAAAGTCTCAGAATAAGGACTTTTAAGAATGACATCAAGATAGTCATTGCTGATAGCAGTCAGTAACAGCTTTGTATCATAAATAGCCCAGAATTGCACATATGAAGCTTATTTTAAAAATGAGTTTGTTTTTTTACATGTGAGACCTTTCTTTCCAAATAGAAGGTTGAGAAACGCATTTTTAGGGGAAGGGTGCGGTGGTTCAATAATCACACAAATATGAAATCTCAGCCTTTATGGTAGACAGAATGATGAGCTGGGAAAAAAGAAAAACACCACAACGTGAGAAATCAGTTCATAATTCCTATTTAAGAAAAACACATCAATGAGTGTTTTTCATATCAAGTTTACAATGAACTGTCATCAGGTCACCTCCATCAAGAGCTTCATCTGCACTCTGACCAACCATCAGGTTTGGGGAGTAATTAAAGAATAGCTAATCACAGAATCGTTCAGGTTGGAAAAGCCCTCTGAGACCATCGAGTCCAATGGTTCACCTATCACTGCCAAGGCCACCACTAACCCATGTCCCCAGGTGCCACATATACATGGCTTTTAAATCCCTGCAGGGAGGAGGACTCCGCCACTGCCCTGGGCAGTCTGTGTCAGGGCTTGACAACCCCCTCTGTCAAGCAGTTTTTCCCAATATCCAACCTAAACGTCCCCTGGCTCAACATGAAGCTGTTTCCTCTTGACTTGTCACTTGGGAGAAGAGGCTGACCCCCACCTGGCTCCAAACTCCTTCAGGTAGTTATGGAGAGCAAGAAGGTTCCCTCTGAGCCTTAGCCTTTTCCTCATCCTTTGTCACTGTGATTCCCCCCACATCCAGTAAGAAATGGACATTCTCCTTAGCCCTCCTTTTGTTGCTAATGTATTTCTAGAAACACTTGATTGCCTCTCATGGCAGTAGCCAGGTGAAGTTCTAGTTGGACTTTGGCCCTTCTAATTTTCTGGAAGCATAACCTTGTGGCAGTAGCTCTCCAATGACGGTGTAGTGGTAATTTGTCTCTTTTCCCCATCACAAATAGGCATGAAATATAGAAGGAAAGAAAAAAAAATTGGTTTGGATTATTGATTAGTGTTTTGCTAATAAGAAATTAAATTTATCGACCACTGCCATTCTCTAGCTCTGCTTCCCCATGAGTTAGTTGGCAGCTGCAGGCGTGTTCAGCAGAGCTGTGGCTGGCCCAGGCTGGCAGCTGCTGCCTCGGGAGAAGGATGTTTAACCCTATTAGTCAGGTCATTTCGCTCTTTTTGTGGAGAGGTCAACAAAAAGAATTCCTTTCTGAAGTCGACTTTCCCAGCTTTCCTTTTGAAAGTGAACGAATTGCACCAGCTTCTGACCATGGTCCAGTGCCCAGATGCTATGTGTGAAGGTGGGAGCTGCTGCCAGGTGCTGAGCTGCTGTAGTGATCAATATGGTGTGTAAACTCGACCATATTTTGGTTAATAGAAGTTACATAGACACAAGTGGGAGGGGAGACCTGGCACATCAGCTCCTGGGGGCTGCTTGGGGCGGGACTCAATGCTCCAGCGGGTGGGAAGGGACAGCCGTGGAGCTGAGTGCCCCCAGCCAGGAGCACTGGGAGCTGCCGGGGAACTGTGCCTCACCCCTCTCTTCTGCCCCAATTGGCTGCAGCTCCAGCCCTGCCCGTGTGCCCGGAGACACCGCTGCAGCCAGCACAGCCCCTTCCCAGGAACGGCGAGGTGGGCGTGGGTCTGGGATGCACACCCAGAGAGAGCGTGGTGCAGCGCGAGGCCGGTTGAGGAAATTCCTCGAGTTTTCCAGCATTGCCAGTCAGAGCAAAGCATTTGATGTGTAGGAATTACTGAATACTGAGCCTGTGGGTCGTGTGGCCTTTGGGAAGATGATAGCTGGGTCCCTGTGTGACTGTTGGCTCCGCTCACGGAGCTTTCCCACGCTGCAGAGTGCAGAGTGCAGTGCAGTTGCAGTACAAACATACACTTCTGTATATTAAGCATGTGCATTAATATATTATTATTACTTGGACTAATAACAAATAGTAGTCAGTCAGTGAGATAAAAAAGGACAGAGTTCAATAGTAATTCGCAGACAGCTTAGCAATTACCCAGACAGCTTGCAGTCAGAAAAGCTGTTCAAATCTAGGATTACGAACTACACCGATGGCAGCTCTGCTGGGTGGGGTTTCACAGGATGATGTGTGCACATAGCTGTGGGACTTGGTTCCAGCACTCCTCCTGAGGAACTTCTCCTTTACAAGCCAGAATCAACAACCGTAACAAACCCTCCAAAAGCCAGGAGGCTGGTTTCCAGAACCAGTCAAAATTATTTTTAAGTACTTTTTTCGGTATCAGAAAGATGTCTGTGCTTGCAAGGGTCTTGGGAGATTTTCATCCTTAATGACATAAATCCCAAATTCATTTCTGTGACAATAATCAGCATCAAAACACATGTGTGGCAACACAGATTTTGTGGTTTTGTTTTCCAAATCAGTGTGTTTCCTTGCTTTATGAGTGAGGGTGGCTTCTCTCCTCATCACCTTGGCTGGTTTCATTAATTCCTGTAGTGTTTTCTGCACCTACCACCCTGCCTTGGCAGGGGAGAGCTGCCCAGCAGAAGGCCAAGGGAGCACTTAAGTGCCATCTAAGCCTCGAGGCATAATCTCAAAACTTCTTTAGGAGTGGGGTCAGCAGAGCTGGTGTCACTGTTCAGCATGCTCTGGGTGCGGGGGTAACGGGGGATGCAGCAGACCTGGGGCTTGGGGGACTCATCCACTGCTCGTGCTCCATGGCACCAACCCGGGAGAGGAGAGACTTCAGATACAAACCTTGCGTTGGAAGCACTCGAATGTCAAAGGAGTGCTGTTGGATTTTTAGGGCAGTACATGATTTTTTTATGGGGCGCATTAAATTCTGCTCCTCCAGCGGGCGTTAAAGCCACCTCATCACTCGGCACCGGAGGGGAGCACTGGCTTGGGAGTGGGAAAGGCAGCTGTTAAGAGATTTCCATCTCAGCAGTCTCTTATGCCAGTAGGACTGTGATTTTGGAATATAACAAGGCTTTGGGGACTAAAGTTAATAAATAACTGGTGTATTCCTTTTCCTTCTCCCTGTGCCTGGCCCTAATGCCATCTCAACCCGAGCAATTATCAGTCCCTGGACTGATGGATTTGACATAACCTCATACATTCTTTAAGCACAAAGCCTTCACAACAAATTTTGCTTCGAAAAGACTGTTGAATGGAGAAAAGGTCACTTGGCTGGTTGAGTGTCTGCAGTTGGACACTGGCAGTAAGTGCTGTGTTTGCAGTGCTGGATTTGATCCCCTTGGTTGGAGGGAGCCAGGTGCAGCGTCTGTATTTTAGATCACGTTTCTCCTGCCAGGGGAGACAGAAGGGTAGCTTGGAATTATCTCCATGAATTCACACTTCCTTTCAGTCCTTGCATTTAAGCCTCTCTTCAGCTTCCATTGCAGTTTCTCTGTCCTCATCCCATTCCGGAGGTATGCAGGATGGAGTTTAGCGATGATGCCATAGCAACTATATCACAATACAGAAATCGTAATGGTTTAAATCTTCAAATTTGTATAACAAACTTAATGAAAGCCTATCAGAAATGTACATGCCACATGTGTTTAGAAGTGGTTTTAAATTTAGCTTTAAATTTGCAAGCCAATAGACTGTTCTCAGGAATTCCAGAGCTGCCCCACAGGGAGTGAGAACACAGTTGCCCATGTGCTCTGCTCCAGAAAACACATGGCTGGCAAGGGACAAAGCCTGCTGTGTCCCTGTGAGCCCACTCCCCTGAGCCTTGGTGTGAGGCTGGAAACGGTATCCCAAAATGTTTGCGTTTGGATGAATCCAGGATGAATCTGTCATCTTCCTTAGCCATGAAGTACTGCAGACTCAGCAGAGGAAGAAGAAAGAGCAGTAAGGGCTGTTCTGTGTCCTTGGCCTTCTCCCCCTCCACGAGAGTGAGTCTGATTCACACTGGGTGCTCCAGCCGGACAGATTCCTCTCTGCAGAGTGGTGCTGGCCATGGATCTGCTCTTTCCCAGCCTGTGTCTCCAGGACAAGGAGACCCACGGACAAGGTTCTTGCTCCCTGTGAGGCAGCTCTGGAGTTTCTGAGCAGCGGGAGGGGGCAGGCTGCGGTGTTGGTGTGTGGCTGGCTGATCGCCGGGCTCCCCGTGCCGTGGTGCACACCCCGTTTCAGCTGTGCATGCTCTCCGGAGGGACAGCGGAGCCACTGCTGGCGCTGCAGCCGCGTGCTCTGCCTGCCGCCGCAGAGTCGATTAGTGCGGCAGTGACATTTTGTTATCTGAGAGACAGAAGCTGGAAGTGTTCTTGAAAGCGCAACCTCCAGCACCAGGCGGGTGACACGGGTGGGGGCACCTCTGCCCCGCACACGGCTGCCCGCTGTGGGTGGGAGAGCCTGCCAGCAGCGGCACCGGCTCCTCCTCTGTTCGCCTGTGCAAGCAGAGCGTCCCCCTGGGCACATCTCCCTGCCCTTCCCAGCCCCTGCCATATGCAGGAATTGCACCACTGTGATGCCAGGAGAGGGGATGGCAGGGCCGCTGTGGGTTGGAGACACCGCTGGCTCCAGCCCCCGGCCCTCCGGCCAGGGTTTGGGCTGCTGGGTGTCCGTGCATGGAAGGACCAGCCGCGCTGTGCCGGGGCTCTCCCTGCACTGTGCACGTGGGGGTCATGGCTGGTGGCACGACAGCCGTGGGCATTCCCTGCTCCAGGCACGCTGCCCCTGTTCCCACAGCGCGGGGACAGGTGGTGTCTTCACTGGTGCTGCTCTGGCACCATCACAGGCTAGTCCTGCTTGCCAGCAGAAAAAGAGAATGTCTGGTTATTCTTGGAGCAGGCAACATGTAGTTTTTGTAGGATAATGCTAAAGTACTTGCACTGTGTTAAAAAAATTAATCCACTTGTATTGCTACTGGAATTGGAGCCTGATTAGGATTGTTCCAGTACTGTAGTTTTAGCTTTTAATTACTTACTACATTACACAGTATCTACCAGTGCTAATAGAGTACAGAACTGTCATAGCTTTTGTTTTAAAGTACGGGACTGTGTGGTGCTTAATTGTGGAACAGTGTTGTTCAATTACATCTGAAAGTGTTTAATAAAGTATGGCACAGAAACGCAAATCGGAGTGGCATGTGTTAATTGGTGTCCGCGTCATTGACTCCATTTGGTTACGGCGATCGCTGCGAGATGAGGACTGAGTGGCAGGTTGCCCACATGGAGTCTTCAGCCCCAACTCTTATCTGTACCACTGGCACATGCCTGTGCTCTCCCACATTTGTGCAGATTTTCACACCATGCACACACACGGTGTTATGAAGCATCGGTGGTTGTATCCCCTGCCCCGCCCCATTCTTGGCTGGCAGAGCACTGTGGCCATGGCACAAGGAGCTCTGGACACGACCCAGAGAGCTGGTCCCTTTCTCCAAGAACAGCTCAGGACCCCCCAAGCAAGGCCTCCTGCTGCCCACCATTGCTTTTATCCTTTTGCTCCCCATTCCGAGAGGCTGGGGCACTGGGGGCTGCCCCACGGCTGAGCTGGCTCCCCCAGAGTGGGCTCTGCTGTCCAGAGCCAGTTCCCAGATGCAAACAAAGTGGTACTTACAGTATTTCCTGAGTGCTGGTATTTTTCATATCAATGTTCTACTTTTTACCTGATTTCACTGAAATATTCTCTTCTGGAATAAACATTTCAGCACATCAGGTTTGTTCCATAAGGGTTGATTGTCAAATTACAGCCTTCCTTCCTGCGAGTGCTGTGCTTTGGTATGGGATCAAATTGCATTAGGTATTTTTTCCTCCAGTAGAAACACAGAATAATAGTGATACCTTTGTTGTATCATATTTCTGAATGAAAAATAATCACAAACAGATTTTCATGCGGCGTTGCTACAGAGCAGAAATGCTTTTCCTGCCAGCCAGCCTCTCAAGGTGGTGCTGGGCTGGCCCAGGGGGTTTGGCTGGCGTCCCCTGCACAATTCAGTGTCCCTCGATATGCTCACCACACACACTTTCTACATTTTCTTGCCTGTGGTCCTCAAAGCCACCTAGCATGCAGGTCATGTGCCCTTAATTTTCATTATGAATGGAGAGTAAAACGTGAAGGTTATTGCCTGGCAGTACAAATGCACTGGGTTTTTTTATTTAGAAGCTCTATTAGAAGTGTCAGGAGTCCCATAACAAAGCCGGGCAAATATCCGCAGAGACACCTTGTTGAGAAAGGCAACTTGGTTCTAAAAGGTTTGAATATGAATGTGGTTGTTTCTAATCAAGCAGTCCTTGAAAAGAATTCCCCTCTAGTACTTACCTCTTTCTTTTTTTTAACCTTTTTCCTTGTAATCTGTCTGTATTTCTCCTCAGGAAATGCTCCTCATGCTAGCCTGCAATGGGCGGGAGGAAGGCACAGCCAGGAGGGGAGAGTGGGGCTGGGCAGGGAAACCACATCTAAACATCTCCACATCCAGAAGTGTAGCTCAGGATTCAGGATGGATATGGTCAGAAAACTGCTGTCTTTTCAAAGTGAGCAGCCTGGGGAAAGTGGGCCAGTTTGGGGGTTTTTGGGGACCACAGCAGAGGCACCTGATGGGGCAACACAGCTGTCTTGGACAAAACCAAATCCTTTAATTTAGGGCAGGGAAATGGATATATTTTGGACTTTGTCCATTCCTTGGACAAATGCATCCAGACATGTGGGACATGCAGGCTGGTGCTGATGTCTGCAGCGGATGCTCCCTTACCCTAAGCAGGCACCCACCAAGGTTTCCCTGGCACCAGCACGGTGTCCAAATCCCCACGGGAACGCTGCTGCCAAGTGGGAAATGTGCTCATGTTTGAGCCAAACAACAGGTGAAAAATTAAGTCCTAAATACTTTCTCTTTCCCGAAGTCAGTGTATTTATTCCAGCTTAGCAGTGACCATTGTGGCTGTGGTAACCTGCAAAGCTTGGGACCAGGTGAGGCCAGGGACACCCCCAGGAACTGCCATGTCCCACTGGCTGCTCGTGGCAGTTCCTGAAATCCGCCCAACCTCGCGTTCCAGTGCCACGCATGGCTCCACATAAATAACATGTTCAGTGCCACAATGGTGTGGGTGGGCCTGGGCCTCGGCAGGCTCCCTCTGGAGAGGGGGCAGCGTCCCGACAGAGCTGTCCCCTGTCTCCTGCTGGGCTCTGTGGGGCACGGGGCCGGGCTCCTGTCCCCTGACTGTGCTCCCTGGGCACATCCTGGCTCCGATGCTTTCAGCGCACTTACAAAATCTCCCTTCTTTTTCTTTTTTTTTATAAATTGTCAGTGTTTTTTCCCTCTACGAACCTGTAGCATCTGGCAGCAGGAAAGTACAGTAGGACTCGCTGGCACTGTGGTGTAGAGCCTCGAAGAATTCCGTATTGTGACAACACATCAAAATAAATTGCTGTCAACAGACCAAAACACCAAGTGCTGTGATTCTGTCTGACGTGTGAAGACTCAGACAGGCTGTCTTGACAAGTTGTGGTGGAGCACCTGCAATTGGCAGAAGACAGTGATATAAATCTGATTTGCCTGATATGCAGCACCTAGATATCGTTAATATTGGTGACAATAACTCTGCATAACATTCCCTAGACATACATCTGATTTTTTGTCTATTACTTGTGTTGTTTTTTGTCACTCTCTGATCCTGGCTCTGCTTCTTTTCCCTGCTCAGGGTCTACCTAGGAATTGCTTGGAATAATAAGCCGTGTTAAAAAAGGTAATAACAAATTAAGGTTTAGTTCAGCCTCTTCTTGAGCAGGAAAAGGCAGCGCTTGGCCCAGCTGCTCAAGGCAAAGGATACACCATGAAATTTTATTTTACACTAATCATAAAAATAATCATGGTGGAAGTTGTATTAATTCCCTCACTTGCAGCCCAAACATTTAAAATAGCAGGTTCAATGCCAGGAGCTGCAGTAAATCTTTTCTGAAACGTCTGTGGTTTTAAACTCCTGAAAGAGGAGCAGGATCATTGAATAGGTGGTTAATTTTTACCTTTCATTACCAATAAATGGTAATTCTTTACAGTAGCAGGATATATCACAGCTGGTTTATGAACGTGTGAGACGTACCTTGGCTCTGGAGTTTAATTACTGGGAGTTAACGCTGTCGTCTCTGCATCAACCCTTCCTCACGGGCACCGGTGGGATGGGTTTCATCTGGCACAGGCATGTACGAGAACACAATGGCCCATGTGAACTGGAATTTCTCCTGGTCGCCGTTCCCCTGTGCGTTTGCAGCTCTGGGGTTTGAGACATTTGTGCGTGTGGCAGTCACCAGTGATCCTGTTCTGCTGGTGACTGTTTGCTTTGGGGCTGGAACCATCCCTGGAGCTCCAGTGTGGGCTGGGGCTGCGTGCGTGGCCCAGGTGGGTCCTGGCACGGAGCCGCTCAGGGCGTGTGTCGCGCCTGGGCTGGCACGGGGACGCTCCCAGCATTCGGGGGGAGCCACCAGGGCTGGGGTCAGACATGAGGAGGCCACTGACTCGCGGCACTGTGGAGGCCTGCAGTGCTCCTGGTCTCAGGGCTTGTTTTTGTCAAACATTCAGGAACTCCTTTGGCAGCGAACTTGGGCGATGTCACCGTCCAGTCTGAGGGGCTGCAAGAGCAGAAAAGAGGTTTTTGAAATTACCATTCATTCTTGTCTGTATTGTTATTTTATCCCTTAAAGGCTGCTAATGAGAAATAGAGCCTCATTATGATTTTAAGGATGAGAGAGGAAGGCTTTTAATTAATGATATGTAAATGGTCTTGAATTGATTATGTTAGAATATCAAGAGAGATGGGTAGAAGCTGTGGTGTAATATATTTTAATTAAGAATTAATTAAAAATGATGGCAATTTCATAAAGCCTCACAGAAAATAGTGGAATTTACTTTCTGTCAGGAGTAAATTAGCCAGTGATTAAATAAAGGGCCTGCATTAATAGTGGAGTTATTTTTAAACTGTGCTATGAAGAATTGTGTAATTTTCCCTAAATAAGTAAAATAAAAATGTAATGTTTGCAAACAAGTTTTGGAAATGATGGAAGAACGCAAACTTAGTTTTCTGCCCTCCTTTTGCTACAATCCTTTGGAGAGTGGCTTGGAGGGGTTGATAGAGGGCATAACCCGTGATTTGGGCAGGCAGGGCCCAGCCCGGGGCTGTGGTGGTGCAGGGCCTTGGTGGGGATGGCGGGAGGGACCTGTCTCAGGCACCTGGGCTCAGTACCTGCAGAGCTGCTCCTGCTCCTGCCAGCACCCCTGGCCTCCTCCTCTGCACACACACACATCTCTGTATCTGCTGCTGGGAGTGCTCTGGGCCAGAGCGTGGGAGATACTTCTGTTGTTCCCCTGCTGTGGGGCCAGCCAGTGCCTCTCCTGGCTGTGACTGTGCCCAGGTTTGGGAGTCCCATTCCCAGCTGGTGGGCAGAGCCCACCCTGCACTGGCACTCTTGGCTGAGAGCAGACCCTGCACATCACTGGGGCAACGCTGGCATCCTCCAGGTGCCATGAAGGATCCCAGGTGCCACGGCTGTCCCTTCGGGATGAGTAGGGAGGTGTCCCCTCACCTTCCATCTTCGAACACCTCTGGGAAACCTCAGCTGGGCCTTCCTGCCCCCAGCACCACCCCTGGCCAGGGGATCTACCCACCTCTGCCCCGTGCAGGGGGCACAGTGGGGTTGGCACAGTGGGGACAGCTGCTCTGCTGTGGGGGAACCGTGGGGGGACCCCTGCCCCTCACTCCCTTGTGGAGCCTGGGCGAGGGAAGATCAGCAGCAGGGGTTTGCCGGGCGTGTGCCCCATCTCCAGGGCACGTCTCCTGGGGATGGGGAGCTGTGCACTCGTGCACACCTGGGGAACAGACCAGGCTTGTAAAAACCCTGCAGGGGTTTCCGTGGGTCTGGGAAGGCCCTGGGCTGGGGCAGTGCTCCCATGCTGGCGTGTTCCAGGAGTTCCATGGCCTGGCACATGCTCTGCTGTAAATGGGCTTTATGCACTTGTTTAGGCTGCTGCTCACTAAAGAGCATTGCCATGGCAACTGCTCCGTCACATGCTGTACACTCATGCTGTCGCCAAGATAAAGAGCACATTTTAAAGCAGCATATTCTTAATGTCGATGTCCTAAAATGCAATTTTTGATGATTATTATTATTTTTCTGGGAGAATATTTGTGATAAGCAACCATGTCTCCTCAGTGTCTCTTAACTCCTTTTACTACTACTCTGCTGGCAGAGGACCGTGTGCCTGCGGTAATTTCTTTTCCATTTGTAGAGTTCCACATAGAGATCATGAAATATTTGTTAGTTCAAGTCACAGTGTGGGGTCCCGTGTCAATGGGATGTGGGTGGTTGTGTGGCGTTCAGCAGAGTGGGGCTCTGTGCCGCTCCCAGCACGGTGGTGCCCGGTGCCCGACACGTGAACCTGCGGCCCTGCCTCTCCCAGCCCACAGGAGAGCAGGCCCTGTGCATCTGTCACGGCCACACTGCCCAGAGAGGGACCATGTCCGGCAGGAGAGCAGGCCCTGTGCAGCTGGCACGGCCACACTGCCCAGAGAGGGACCGTGTCCAGCAGGAGAGCAGGCCCTGTGCATCTGTCATGGCCACACTGCCCAGAGAGGGACCATGTCCGGCAGGAGAGCAGGCCCTGTGCAGCTGGCACGGCCACACTGCCCAGGGAGGGACCGTCTCCTGCTGCATGTGCCTCTTCTCCACTGCCTGAGAGATGGGGAGCTGCCATTGGTGTCGCCCATCCCCGCGCCACAGGACAGGCCCAGCAGCGGATTTGGCTCTCACAGCGACGCTGCCGTGGCTGCCCTGCTTCCGTCCCAGCCACAAACAGCTCATGGAATGCAGGTTACCTGCCTCTGCCCGCTGCCACCAGAGGCTTGTTACAGGCTGGGGAGCTGTTTTCAAAAATATTTGTGAAAAGTTCTTCCCAACTTGCTGCCCAGCCTGGAGGAGAGGAGAGCAGGGGCAGCAAGGCTGCGAGGTGGTTGTTAAATTGAGTCAAAGCCCCTCAGCCACGTTCCCTGTGCAGCACCGTGTCCCGGCCCCTCACTGCGTCATCTCAGCCTCTCTGCCCGGCTGGCCCTGCAGCCAGGCCATGCCACACCAAAGGTTCTCTGCGGGAGAAAGGGCTCCCAATGCAGCCTCCACGGGTATGTCCTGCTTGCATTTTCATCCTGTCTGTTTGAAGCCCCAGTCTTTGCTCCTTCAGTATTTTGCCGAGAACAAGAGGCATATGGACGGCTCTTGGAAGATGCGGCTTCATAGTCCAGTTACACAGGGCAGGGATGGAATGAGTGTGTTTCTAAGAAACTTTGTTTTTTCTCTAAGCAACTTTTATGTAACTTTAACCAGAATGTGTGTGGGGGCTCGGTCCCTGCAGTCAGCTGGGGCAGGACTCTAGCCATGCTGGCAGGTAGGACTGGGCACTCCTGCTGTTCGGTGGCACACCCGTTGCTGGGAATATTAATTCCATTCCCTACAGTTAATAACTCAGCATCCCTGTGCACAAGGGCACCAGAATAAAAGAGGGGAAGGGGTGTTTTTGGTGCAGAGGGCTTCAGTCAGCTGGCTCATCAGAGCTGGAGGAGTGATCCAGGGGCTGGAAACTACCTCAGAATTAACTTCTTGGGTTTTAGATCAGGACTCATCTCATCTGGAAAAAACATTCATATAATCCCCATTGTGTGTCTCATCATAATCCTCCTCCTCGTCTTCTGAAGGCAGTGAAAGGTACAGAACAGCAGCAGTGCTCCCAGAATAGTGGAAATTTTCTGTAGGATTTTGTGGTTTGTCATATGTGTGGGCACCTGCCAGGCCCCGTGCTCCGTAGCTCGCTCCCCCGCTCTGTGTGTGACATCCTGACAGGGGGGCTTGGTCGCAAACCAGCCCTTGTTCCCAGCTACAAAGACTGGAAGAATTAACATTCCTCAACAATTATCCAACCATCTTAATTACTTGCCTGATATTCTGTCTAGATATTAGCTGCCCAAATCATGTTGGGATTTTCCAGACACAACTTCTGGCCAGTTTGTTAGCCAGGGGACTAAAAAGGAAGTAGAAAATCAGAGTAAAAATTGCTGCAGTGCTCTATGTAGTATTCCAGCTGAGCCTGGAAGTGCTGGTAGCTCCTTGTGCCCAGTGCCAAAGGGATGAGGAGGGCTGGGGAGGCGATGCCATACTGGAAGCGTTGGCACACACTGTGCTTGTGCACGTGTGCTCCAGGAGCAGCCCAAGCTGCAGCCACAGCTCTGGTGAAGTTCCAGCCCAGGTCCTGCCCCTGCCCTGCCCTGGGTGCCCTCGGCTGCAGGGAGCAGGGCTGGGAACATGCAGCACAGCCACAGTCCCTGGCCCTTGCCCCCGGCGCCCGGCCCTTGGGAGCAGCACTGCCTGTGCAGCCAGGCTGTTCACACCAGGATGCTCCTGCACATTAACATGCCGGGCGTGAGATATCTGTATCATCTCGCTCCCATCCTGCCTTACTGACTGCAGGAAAAGGCCATTTTTTATCAGTTTCTGCTTTAGTGAAGCAAAAGGTCCTTTGGTTCCCATCCACTGTCTTGAAATGCAGAGTGTGTCATTGAAGAAAGCTCACAGGTCAATCAAATGCCCCTGAAACTTTCTTTCCCAGCCAGGACATCTCCATCCTTCTGGCTGCAGGAGCTGGAACAGAAGCCCAGCCTGGCTCCGGGTGGTTTATGTTGTACCACAAATGGCCAATAAAGGTTTGTCATAACAGGAGCTCTGTAAGCAGAAGGGCACGGGCGATAGTTTACAGCTCTTGTGCTGTCTGGTGCCATTCATTAGCAGGTTCCATGCTAGTAATGAAATTTTACAGGTTGATCATTTAAATGCAGGTTAGAATTAATTTTGATGATCCAGCTGGAAAAGTATCAGATACTGGTCAGTCTGCCTTTTTCCCCCCAGTCAATACACTGAGTGACACGAGGCCCAACACCCCTGATCAGGCAGTAGTTTACTCATCATAAGGTTATTAATCACAGGGGCTTTGACCCCAGTGCGGGGGCGATGGATGGAGGGGTTTGGGTGGAAAGGGAGCACGGCAGTGGTGCTACGGCATCATCCCTGCCAGCGCTTCTGTTAATCGTGCCCTGAACCCTTGGTGTGATAGAGGAGAGCCGCAGGTCTCCCTCTGTCTTTGTTCTGGGATGAGCACACGCCTGCTCTCGGCAGCGATGGTGATCAATGAGCAGTGCCTGGAATCACACCGGCGTGGAGGGAGCGAGCCGGAGCGCGATCCCCCGAGAGCGGCGATTGGAGCGCCGTGCTTCCGAGCGAGCGAGGAGGGAGACAGACAGGTTGTTTGAGAAAATTCCCTTTAGACCAAACACTGATGCTGAGCTGAGCTACAAACGCTTCTGCTGTACGAAGTGCAACTTTATCAGTGCTCTGGGTTAAATGCTGCTCCTGGAACGTACCGTGCGCTCTGCCTGCCGGCTCCTCCGGCTGCGTCCTCCCGCAGCTTGTCAGCATCAACTGTGCAGCAAGTCTGACTGTTATTGCACTAATTAATTACTTAATTTTTCAATGCACATTTTAATCTTTATTTTTATGTGAAATGTCCCCTTGTTAGTGCCCCAGAAGGGGTGAGTGTGTTGGCAGGGAGGGGCAGAGGGACAGGACCCCGCCGAGCAGCGGTGGCCCTGTGTCCCAGGGCACGCTGTGCTCTGCTGCCTGCAGGTGCCCACTCTGTGGCAGAGGGGACATGGGGCACAGCTGGAGATGTGGGGTTTTCAGTGATTCAGTGTGTCTTTAATGAATTTTAGAATCCTGTGCAAGTCCTTCCTCTTTAGAATGACCTCGTTGGCAGTTTGCTCCAGTATCAGATGCAAATCCAGGACCAGCTCATGTCTTCAATGGAAAATGCAGTATTGTAGAACCATTTCAACATTTACTTCAGGAATTAGGGGATATCTAATTAAATGTTTGGCATCTGCAACGTGCAAGTTTTGGTGTAGTGATATAAAAAATGTGAAATGTTAATATAAGGTTAATTTTGACCAATTCAACAGCTTGCTTTTAAGTTTCCCATTGACAGCCAAACTGCAGGGTTTAGTGCTAAGCTCCACATTGCAGCTTATCTCTCCTTAATTAAAATTAAAATGTGAGCAACAACACAGAGATATTTTGCAGCATCCTGGAAGAGGAGAAGCAGAAGCTCGAGTGATGGTTGTTTAATAAGATTATAATTGGAGAGTTAAAGCCTTGTGATCTATGTGAAGACTGGTTTGGTGCTGGTGCGGCTCCGTGGCAGGCGAGCCCCAGGTGTCTGGCCAAGCATCCCTCGCCGACATCTGGAACCAGTTGCAATACATCACTGTCAAAACTGCTTTCTATACGTATCTGCATTTACACATTAGTTACTCGCGCAGCACTCATCAAAAAAGCTGAACAATCTTGACACGGTGTCCCTGGTGGAACGGCAAAGGTGAACCGAAGTTGGGAGGCAGTGTCTCGCGTCACTGTCTGCTGAGCTTTTACAACAGGAAGCCTGATTAAAACTGAAAGGAAAAATTTATCGTCAGCTTCTGCTTTGTATCATTTTTACCTACAAAAAGAGTATTTTGTTTCATACAAAGCAATTGATAGTGGGGCCAGAGGTGCTCTTCACTTTCATCACTATCTTCACTGCAGTGGTGCTTTGCTGGGCCGGTCATCATGCAGGGCTTCAGACAGCCTTTGGGTGCCTGATTATCCACAGATTTCCCTCTTTCTTGCCCAGTTCTTGCTCTGAATTACAGAATGCATCTATGGTTCGTTCAGGTTTGTTGCACAGGGACTGATGAAACACGGATTGAGTAAGTCTAGGCAGGGTGTTGCCTTTACTGAAGGGTGTGTGTTCCATTGCAGTGCTGGTGTCTGCCAGCGGGCTGGGGCTGCAGAGCAGGGAAGACAATAACTGAGAACTTCTGTGGGAGTTCAGGGATTAGGAATTCATTAGGAGTTAAAAGTAAACATGTTGAGGAGCCAGAACGACTGAAGAATGGAGCTCCCTGGATGCGTCCTTTAGGGTGGGAACTAACGGCTGTGGTGAAACAGGGGCTTTCACTTGCCGCAAGGTTCAAGGGGAGGCAATGCAGGGTGGGGGGTTTATTTTCTCCACCGAAAATGGCAAGTGTGCCCTTGCAGTGAGAGGTCTGGCTGTGTGTGCCAGGGCAGCCCGGCAGGAGTGCTGCTGTTCCCTTCGCTGTGCCTCATCCAAGGAGCTTGTGTGGCTCCTGCACACCGGGTAGGTGTGGAGTATATGGAGCATGGAGTTCTTAGTTTAGTTCTTTTCTCTGGGAAGACAGGAAAAGGATCCTGGAATGTGAGAAGCACAACTCATTTTTAAGAGTTGCCTTGGCTGTGGCATTGATGCCATGTGATGTTTCATGACTTGCTGTTTTCATTAGACATGTCCAGAGCTCTGGAGATGGCAATGAAGTGTCTCCCTAACTTGTGGCTACTCCAGTAACCAGACAAACAAGAAATATTACAAAGGTTGGGAGCTGGAGGTGCTTTGTCTTTAGTGATTTCACTTGTTTGGGTATTTGTAACTGTTCTGAGTGGTGTTTTTGGCAATGTACTTATAACTTCTGCATGGAAAAGCCCAAGAGATTCTGTTCAGGATTCAGTCCTGTTTAAGCTGATAATGAGGAAAGCCAAAGTGCTGTGTGGAAAGGTGCATGTCATGGCCCCAGTACCCAGGGTGCCAGCATACTGTGCACATGCAGGTGACGTTCGGCCACCCACAGTCTCAGCATGCGCAGAGCCGGAGGTACAGGAGATCCCAGTGCTTAAAATGGAACCAGGACACACCCAGCTCTGCTGATCATGACTTCTCTTGGGGCTGATAATCTTTCCTCAGGATGTCAACAAAAATGGCATTATCTGGGTTTTACAGATGGGCAGAATGTGATGAAATCAAAGTTCATTTTAAAGAAAACAAAAATAACTGAAGTACGTGGATTGACTTCATTCAGCTGCTTGTCTCAGCTCTGCACTCTGGTACCACAAGCTTTGCTGAAAGCAAACAAAATCAGTGCCCAATGAGCCCAGACTGGAATTCCAAACAATAGCAACTCCGAATCAATCTGATTTCCTCCAGGCTTTACCTTCAGTGCAAGACCTGACTTTGCAGAATCAGGACAAAACGTGAGTGATGCATGAAATGAAAATTTCCTGCCTGGTGTGTAGAATAAAAACAGCCTAAGGCGTGACGCTGCTGCAGCATGTGGCTCACACACGGCTCACACGTGGCTCACACGCAACCAGAGGAATGAGCCAGGCCCAGGCATCTGCCTGCAGAAACCATCCTGTTGTGGAAGTTACGGGTTATTTTTTACCTCCTTTGGGACCTTTGCAGCAGCTCAGTGATTAGACTGATTTTATAATCTTATCTCCATGGAGGATGCTCAGGGGAGGTGGCTTTGAGGTGGCAGGACAGCCTTCACAGACCCTGTTCTGCCCTAGTGACAGTGCTGGGGTGTCTGTGTGGGGCTGGCAGAGCAACAGACAATGGCCTCGGTCCTAGTGTGGCACATGCTCCCTTGGGCAGTGTCACCTCCCAACACCACGGACATGCAAACGCCTGTAGACACTGACCTCCATCCTTCTGGCAAGGAGAAGTGAAAAGCTTTCAGGAACTTGCTTTTAGTTGAGAATCCTGGATAAAATGTATTTCTTGGCTAAAAATCCATGTGAACTCATTATTGCCACAAATAGGGTTAAAAAAAATCAACCCAAAGCATATGGATCTCCTGATCAAATGGAGGCCGACGGGCTCCAGCGCTGTCCCTGCTGGTGATGAGCAGCAGATGCTGAAGGAACAGGTCACAGGTCAGGTGTGCAGGAAAGACCCTTGTGACGCCCTGCCCAAGGCTGGCGATTGTGAGCAGGGTGTCCCGAGCGGGAGGTCACCTCACCAGGGTCACAGGGCACTGCACATGCTCTGATGGGCCCCTCTGCTGCCCCCGTCACGGTGTGTGCACAGCCTCCCCCTTGGCCCCGCCAGCTTCTGCCTCTTCCTGTGTGACAGACAGAGAGCAACTCAGGAGGTGATCCAGATGTGGCCACCTCTGGCTCTGTTGGCAGTGCCAGGCAAGCCCTGCTAAGGAGGATGCTCGGAGGGCCCTGGCCCCACTGTCACACCTGGGGCACCCCATCCCCCTAGGGCTGGGAGAGCCCCCCTGGGCACTGGTGCCCCTTGAGCAGGAACCTCCTGCCCCATGCAGCCTCAGCCCTAAGTTTTATTATGAATTAAGAGTAAAACTCCTTCTCTGCCACAGAAAAAACTACCTCCATTTTTCAGAGAGCCTCTGTTTATATAGTTTATGGGAGAAGAGGGCTCTTAATATTTCAGTGTCATGACCATAAAATGAAAAGGTTACTGCTTGCTGCAAAGGCTTGCTTGGATCCAGCACCAATTAATTTTCAATCTGAAATATATGTCTCCTGGCCGTCTCACAACAGCCGGGAGCGGGAGGTTCCTCTTTAACACATTTGAGCCACAAACCCGGTTAAAGGATTAGCCAGCTTTTTCCATGCTGTTTTGTTCGCCCCCATTGGGGATTCCCATTATCCTTGATAGACTGTTAGCCCTGACAGTGGGATATGACAGTGTGAGTTTTCCTCCTCCTCAGTGCGGTGGCCACAAAAGGCTGCTCGGACCTCGGCTTTCATTTCCATTACGGGTACAGCGGCAGCATATGCTAAAGGCAGCATTACTGTGCTGAGTTGCTCCTGCAGAATCATCTGCAATGGTTTAATTTCTCCGTGCGCGGCAGCCCCGGAGCTGGGCAGAGCTGCCAGCCTGCCCTCCCCTGCTCCGGGTAACGTCTGGGGCCACAGTAAGGATTGGAGCTGTACCAGAGCATTGCAAACACACGCTGACTTTGTGGAGGGTGGATGAGCTTCTCTTTATCTTTATTTATTAATAAAAGACGGAATGCCTTGGGAAACAAAAGGTTTTAATGGCTGGTGCTTGGTATCCTTGACAACAATCCCCAAAGAATATTACATTAGGGCACCAGAGAACTTTTAAAAATAAGTAATGGAATTCCGTCTCTGTTATGCTTTTAGTAGTCATTTCGGCCATGGTGCAGCGAGGTCATAAGCTGAGCTCAGTGAAGGGAGCCAGAACACGAAATGATGCTGAGAGAACGTCTGGGAGATGAGAGGTACAGAATTACAAGCGAAAGTGCAGGCCTGCTGAGGCAATTACAGCTTAATGGGGTCATTTGGAAGGCAATTGCCAGGGGTTAATGTAGTATGGAGAGATGAGGTGAGATTGAAGTGAAATTTGGGGCTGGAAATGTGTTAAGATGAAAGATCAGAGTGCAGCAGATTCTGCAGTGCAGAAGGTTTATATCATGCAAAAAATTTGAGAAAAATGTAAAAGTAGTAGCCAGATGTTTCAAAATAAATAAATAAAACTTTAAGTAAATGCTTTTAAAAAGTGAAATTGCTGCATCAAAACACCCTGTGCTGGGAGGGGTGGCAGTGAGCATGGCAGGGTTTGATATCACAGAAAAGGGCTGGTTTGGAGCAAAAGTTGTGTTGCGTTTGCACATATGCCCAGACAATGTGGTTCCTTATTGACACGACAGAGTGCCTGATGAAACGCTGACTGCTCGCTCAGCTGTTGTGCCTTGTTTTGAAAAATCCATTGTTTTCAAACAAAACGCAAGCAACAGTCCTCTATACACATATTTTGATATATTTGCAATGGATTCATCACATTATCTTTTCAGGCATTAAAATAATACTCATAAGATGTCAAAATATTGCAGGAATGTAAGCTAGCATTCTTTGAGAGTGGGTATTTGGGTTCTGAGAAGTATGCTTAAATATTACAGGTGTTTAAATTAAAAATGTCAAGCCATGAAGGCATAATGGAAGTAATCATTTTTACACAGTTTTAAGCCCCGGTGTTGGAGAAAGCTCTGCATTCCAGACTATTGTGAGGGAGCGAGTTCATAAGCATTCAGAGGACAAAAGAGATCATTATGCTTTGTTACCTCAGCCAGTTCATTACCTTAATTGCTGAGCGTAATCCGGTCTTGGAAGAAAACTCAGGGGCTTTAAGGAGATCAGCACTGGCACCCTGTGACACAGAAAATGGGAGCCCTTTCCTGCTCCACGGCCACTCCAGGCACGCTAAACCTTGATCAAAGGCTGAACTTCTCCGAGGGTCGGCCATGTGAAAATCCCCCGGAGCGGTGCCGGGCGCTGAACCGTGATGGAGCCGCGGGCTCGGCCGCGCTCCCGCGGCAGCGTGACCGTCCCGCATCGCTGCCCGGCCCGGCCCGGCCCGGCGGGGCCTGAACGGAGCCCTCCTTGGCTGGGCACCGCCGCTGTGTCCCCGCACGGCTCAGCTCCGGGCAGGGCTGGCACCGCCGCTGTGCCCCCGCACGGCTCAGCTCCGGGCAGGGCTGGCACCGCCGCTGTGTCCCCGCACGGCTCAGCTCCGGGCAGGGCTGGCACCGCCGCTGTGCCCCCGCACGGCTCAGCTCCGGACAGGGCTGGCACTGGCCATCCCGGCAGCCGCCGCTCCCGAATCCTGCCGGGCCCCACGCGAGGAGAGGCCCCGCAGGCCGGCGCTGGGCTCCCGAGTGATGCCGAGGCGTTGCTGGGGAAGAGCAGATTTATTGTAAATACATTAGAGCAGGGTTTTTAGCCGTGTTTCTCTGTGTGTGTGTTTGTGTGTGTGCTTTGTATCTGGTTATCTAAGCTGATGATATGGGCATTCCCCCCCGTACAGTTGCATATATTAAGGCTTTTAAGAAATATAGTAAAACAAAAAATATGACCTTTAAAAGCATGGTTGAGTTGCATTCATTTTATAACCATCAAAGCAACTCTTTACTGTTGTAAGGTAGAAAAATCAATGATGCAATCTTTTTCCTTTTGCCTCGTGCAATCCGTAATTGAAATGGAAAATCAAATGAACGGCTAACAGATAATTGTTTTATCAATATTCCCTGCCTGCCCTACAAGGGTCAGCCTAGAATGATCATGAGCCACGGATATGATGAGGACAAAATGTGAAATTGAACAGCAAGGAGGCAATAAATCAACCTTGACAAGAAAGAGTGACCAGCATGTAGCTCTTGTAGGCAGCTTTTGGGACACTTTTTGTCTCAGGTGTCTGCACTGATTTAAAAATGTGAGAATATAATATTTGAAGCTCTACCAGTGGGTAAACAACTGCAGACTATTTCTAGGTTAAGGCATCATCAAAGTAAACACATTGCAGCTGAAAAAATGAGTATATTGGGGCATAGTGGGAAAAATCCCACAGTGAAACAACAGGGGAATAGCAGAATATTCTGGGGCTGTGGCAAGAAATTCTCCCTCTTCCTATCTGGTCTAAAAAACTAAAAAAGATAGTAAATATATTAAAATGCATTTTTCAGGCTGCTCTTTTGCTGCTCCATTGGGCATGAAAAATGCCTTCCATCATATTTCTGGTATTTTGGGAGCTCCTTGATCCCAGTGTAGGAGCAGCCTATCTCCTGCCTGGAGGCCCATTTGATAAAGGGCCATTTTGGCCTCATGGCCCCAGCTTGTGGGCAATGGAGGTATCAGGGGGATGGGGACAGGTAGTGCTCCTCCTCACAGCCCCTTTACTCATCGTTTGATCATTCAATACTTCCACTCAAGACTGGATAGGTTTTTGCTATAATTTTGAAAAACAGTGATTTAAAAGAATGAAGTCTGGGTGTGTTTCCTCGTCATGACACTGAAAGGCAGCTCTGATCAAACACCACCAAAGGCTTGAGCCCCAGCCGGGCCACCTCCAAACTTCATCTGGTGCCAGTTGTGAAGCCACAATCATTTACCACAGCTGCCAGCCCTCTAGAGTTTCATAGGTTTTGCTGTTAAACCAGGCAGATGTTTCTCTCCTGGACTACTGCTGACGTTGGTGTTGTGGCAGTGGGAAACGGTGTGAGAACAGACTCACAAAAGGTGGCAGAGCTCAGGTTAAAAGCCTGGAAAGGCTGGAGTGGGGGGAGCCTGTGCCAGAATCCACTGGGGGTGTTGGAGCCCCGGGCTCGGCTGTCCTGCGGGAGCCCCTGTGGCGGGGGAGCCTCTGGCCATCCGCAGCCATCCCATGGGGTTGGGAGCCAGGTGAGCTTTAGGGGAGGCTCCTGGGTGAAGGAGCGAATCGAGAGCACACATGACACATGCAGAGTTATGAGACAAACGCCCTTTTGCTGCACAGATAAAGTCTGCCTGTGTTTGCTGTGAGCAGCCCAGGCCCTGGGCAGCTCTGGGGGCTCTGCTGCCGTGCCCTGGCACCCCCACTGAGGGACCCTCTCCCATTCACGGGGAATCAAGGAGTGCCTTCCCCTCCTGCAGACAGCTTCTGGTGCTGGTGTCCCTCTTGGTGGGCTGGGACACTCATGGACCAGGAGGAGATGCCTTTGTTCAGGGAGGGCTGACTTGGGGTGAAGAGGGAGGACATTGTCAGAAGCCTCCAAGCTCTCTTCCCACCAGGTCCTGTTCTTGTTTCAGCTGCAGGAGAGAGATATTGGGGGGCCTCAGAGCAGCAGCTGATCTGGCCACTGTGCTCCTGCTCCCTTCTCTGGGCACCGTGTATGGGAATCCACCTACCCATCCCATCCCATCCCATCCCATCCCATCCCATCCCATCCCATCCCATCCCATCCCATCCCATCCCATCCCATCCCTCCATCAGCAGAGGTTTAGCAGAGGCTGGTCTGGGTGCAGTCTGCATCTGAAGAATGCCAGGCTGGGAAACCATCCTGAAAGCTTTATTTTTAACCTTGGCTCTTGTGTCCTCTGGTGTCTCTGGGGAGGAGGGGGTCTGGCGCGCTTGTGGTCTTGGAAACAGCAATATCAGGAACCCAGCAAAATAGGTTGCCAGCGTGGAGAATATTTTTTATTTTAAGCACAGTATTTTAAACACACCATGTCCTCCTTCCCTGGGGGCAAGGCTGAGAGACTTTAAAACTATTTTTTACAATTGGTTTTTCAAATTCATTTCTCATCAGGCCTTTTCCCACGTACAGTCAGGTGTGGTGCTGGCCACAGCCCCTGCCCTGGGGGGTTTACGCAGCCAGAGGGATGGATCCAGGGGAGCCTCACAGGGGCCGTCTCCTGCCCACAAAGGGGGATGTCTCCAGAAAACTGCTGGCCCACGGGGACACAGCCCCCTGCCCTGCATGGGGCTGTGTGCCACGGCACCGTGGGGCTGGGCACCCCGAGGGGCACGGGCAGGATGAGAACAGCCCTGCCCAGACCCTCCGGCCACCTTGGGGGGACATGGGAGTCCCCTCCCGCTTCCGTCTCTGATGTAATGAAGTGTCAACTGCTGCCATCACCGTCCTCCACGTCCTTGAAACCCACACGGTTTAACCAAGAGTCTCTCCAATTTATCAGCAGTTAAAAATAGAGGGAAGGCTGCGAAGGACAGTCCCTGCTCCCCAGGAGCCGGGGCCGCGTGTGGGAGTGTGACCTCTGCGGTGGGGTAGGACAGGGGACACGTCCCTTGTCCTGCTTGGCAAGAGCATTTCTGTCCTGTCGGGACGTGGCTCCTGAGGGCTGGAGACGAAACCTGCCGTGTGAGGGGATGTGTGGACACACACAAAGGATCAGATCAGATCATTGCAGGCAGTAACTGCTTCATAGCAGCGTCTGCCGAGCCCACAGCGTCTGCAGGCCTTCTATGAGCACAGCATAAATCCAGGTGTGTGGGGAGGCACGAGCATGATCTGCTGCGATGGAACGCGCAGCCTGCAAGTGCCCTAAATACATATTTACACCGTGGAGCTACGGGCTCTGAAGAAGCTGTTCAAGCTGCCAGGCTGCTAATCCACATTTAATGCCGCTGGTCTGTCAGGTGAGAATGTTGTGTAAAATGATCCCCCACTACAGTATCTGCTGCCTGGGGGCTGGGCACACTCTGGGGCGATGTGTGTGAGCCTTGGCACATCTCTGCCCTGGCTGGAAACACAGGAAAGCCCAGCCTGGCCATGAGCATCTTCAGGCCCCAAAAGGCATCCCTGGGGTCTGGGTGTGGGTCAGCATGACGGAGTTTGGGCTTGGAGAGGAATGGGGGTGGGGCTGAACGTGGAGGTCCCATCTCAGCATTCTGCTGCCTCTCCTTCCCACGGCCATGTGGTGACAGTCCCATCACAGCAGCATTGCGTGCACTGGGTTGTTGGGTTGAAGCTGTGGTTGTGTGTTAGCAGTCCCCTGGGTTTGGGCTGGACAGGGACCACCTTGTTGTGGTTTAGGTTTGGAGGGAACAGGATGGCAGCACATTTGTTTTTACTGACATTGATATAATAATTTAGTTTCCTTCATGAATTAGATTTGGGGAATTTGAAACTTAACTCTGGTAGCGCTTCTTTCCCAATTTATTGCATATGCTTAAATAAACATGTTGAATTAACTTTATAAGGCTTGTAAAAACTACAGATAAAACCGCTCTAGAAAATCAACATTCTAAATCATGCTAAGTCTCTTCCCATTCTGCTCATCCTCTAGCAGGGCATTGACAAAAATATGAAATTGATTTGGTTGAAGGGTGTTAAAGAGCCGACAGCCAAATGTCACAAACAATGAATGGCTGCAGTGTTGAGAAAATCAATAGGGAGGTTAAAGCTGGGCTTGTGAAAGACTTGGCAGACTGCTCTGTTCCAGGAAGATATCTGTCTTCTGGCCTTGGTTGCATGATCAAAAGGAAAACTTGATAGGTTTAATGAAGGGAGATACTGTAAAACTGACAACAGAAATATAGACACTGTGGTAAACTGCAGTGCACATCAGCGAGTGGGGCTATTAGATACATTTTTCAGTCTGAAAAAATATTTATAGGTAAAGATGTCAAAAAAATATTAGTGCATTCCTCCATTTTTCCCCTCTTGTTCCCAATCACACCCGTGTTTGCATGGTGCAAACAAAGCTTTGGCTCTGGGTTTAATTGTACAACATGATGGCAAACGTATAGGGCAAAATAATTAGCATGATAATTAGCAAATCGTAATGTTTTCAAATAATTGCGTGATGAGATTGCAGAGCCAAAGTGAGATTGGAATCTCTTCTTTACTTGGAGATGGTATTTCAGCAAATCATAAAAGAAAGGGAAGATGAGCTCCTGCTCTATCAATTAAAGGCGAGACCATGTGACACCAACTCTCCGTCGTCCACCCGACGCCTTTCATGCAGGCGTCCCGTCTCACTCTGCTCTTGATAAATACACAGCTGGCCTTAAAATCAGTTTTGTGAATATTAGATCCACAAATATAAATGAGGATGCCAGCCATTAAAAAAGGTTAATAATGTTAGATTCATTTTGGTTCTGAAATCAGCTTGTAAACAAAATTTGCCCTGCTTTATACCTGACCTATTAGCAGTACTTTTATGTAATGTATCACATCATTAGAGACAAAAATTGCGTCAGGGCTGAGTTATTCCTTCCCACGTGTTTGTTTTCCAAACACTTCATCGCACTTAAGCCTTAACTGTGTAGCAGTATTTGAAATGACGTGGCCCCTTTGCAGTGTGTATTTCCCAGCCCTATGTTAGGCCTGAGTGTCCCCTTCCCCAGCCTGGCTGGGCTTGGTGTTGCCTGTCAGTTCTGGGTATCCTGTCTCTCCTGTCTATCGAAGCTCCCTCTGTTTTTTCTTCTTTTTTTTTTTCCTAGAAAAATGAACTCATTAGTTTAAAACTCCCAAATGCCACATTCGGCTCAAACAGCGAAGATGATAACCTGTAAAAAAAGAGGAGAAAAGAGAGAAGGAGGCTGGCAGGTTTTCTGCAAGTGGACGCTGTAATAAAAATGCCCCCTACTTTGTCGGGATGGGGTTTGGAGGGCTGCTGCCATATGTTACTTCCCTTTTTAGCTGGGATTATGCCATCATTATTGCTGATAAAAGCTGTTTACTGCCTTGGCAGAGGAGTGATGCTTGGCGCAGTTTGGGAGCCGCCATTCAGTTTACAGAGAAGTGCATTTAGTGCCAGATGCTGGGATCCAGGGGCTTTGTTATCTTTTCCCATTATTGGGATCATCCATTGTCTGGTTTTTTTTCTCCTTTTAACTTAGCTCTGGCTTTGTTGTTTGTGTTTTGGATTCACTTGCTCTCAGGCAGGTGACACGGCAGGTTTCAGCTCACCAGGCAGTGCTGGGCGCAGCCGGTGGCTCACAGGGACCATATCTCCTCCTGGGACTGCTGCAGGAGGTGATGGGTTTTGGTGGGTGCCCTGTCCTGGAAAAGGTGATGGTGGCCATGGGGGAACCCAGGTGAGGAGCATCCCTGCATGGGAGTCAGCATGAATGTTCCTAGAAACCTCAGCACCCAGGGTCTGGCACAACCATGGGGCTGCAGTGAAGGACGAAGCGCAGAAAATGTCTAACTGAATGAGAACATCATATTTCAGTGTGAAGGTGGCATTAATTCATATGTAAATTCTCTGAGTGAGGACTAACAGAGCTGTTGGCCAGGCAGCAGTGCTGTTGGTGCCAGATTTTCCCTTAAAAACAGTTGTGGTGTCCATAGAGAAAGGACCATATGTGGGCTGGATCGCACCAAAAGCTGAGGGAGAAGAGGAGGAGGCCAGCAGTGCCAGGGTGGTGACCGTGCCACTGGGTACCTCCTCTGTGGTGGAGACTGGGGCACCTCAGGGCGCTGCCCCCATGGCCACATGAGCTGTCCTGGCACCAGCCCGGTGCCGTGGGACGCTGCACACACCACATCCGTGTCACCGTGCCTGGATGCGCCTGAGACACCTTGGATGAAGTACTGCTGGGGCTCTTCCCTGTGTTTTTGTGGTGAGGAGGAGCAGTTGCGGCCAGCATGGCATGGGGTGGCTGTAACCCAGAACTGGCACATGGGCTGGCCCCAGTGAGTGCCTCCACACTGCCGGCCTGGGTGGCCTCTTCCCGGCCACGGCCCCAAGCTTCCACCGGGCATCTTCTGGCTTCCAACTGGGAATCAGGCTGGATGTGTCTGTAAATCTCACCCTTGCTGTTCCCAGAAGGACTTCCTGGGGTCCGCAGCCCTTGTGTTGTGTTTGGGGCCCCTCAGGCACTCTGGGTGCAGGTCCTGGGGCTCTGGTGACCGCTGTGCCACTGCCCTTGGCACCAGTCCTGTGCCAGGCGAGCCGGCAGAGCTGTGGTGCAGGGCTGTCGTGGAGCTCCCCTTCACCTCCTCTGCTCCCGTATTCTTTGGGGAAGAGGCTGTGACCTTATTTCTCCTGCTAAGAGAGATGCATCTGGAACCAAATGAGGGCAGTAAAGTATAATAGAAGGCTTTACAAATGAAAGTTTTGTTTCTGCTGGTGCAATACCTTGTTTCCCTCTCTTGTATCCTGGGAAATCAGGCTGATCAATAGTTCCCATTTCAGCACAACTGCAGCCAGCATTACAACTGTATAAAATTTACAACATTGTCTGCTGTAAATTTTAATTGGAAAAGCCTCGTAGCTTCACCCTCGATCTTTGCACCTTTAAATGTATTTGATTTAAAAAAATCAAACAAATTTACAGTGTATAACATCATGTCACACGCTTTGTATTGACAGTGCAATAGAAGTAGCACAAACCCACCTTCCTGCTGGAAGAGAAAATGGCTGTAAAATACCTGGAAAAGGTCAGGAGAGTGATGAGGATCTGTTTGGGAGCCAACAAGCCCATGGTGCCAGGCAGGTGCCGACAGGAGGGATCCCGATCCTGGTCCTCGTGTGGTGCTGGAGCCTCGCAGCTGCCCCGAGGAGCTGCAGCAGAACACGTCACTTTCAGCACAGCTTTATTTCTGTCACAGGTCAGGCTTAAAATGCTGTGTGATACAGTTATTGACTCTAATCTGGGCATAAACACAAGTCCTCAAGCACCAGCCCAATTAATAATTTGCATAATTAACACGCATATTAAATAGGGACTGGCCCTGCATCTGTATTCACGGTGATCGGGGTAATGAGGGCTAGCGGAGCGGCGCCTCGGGCTGGCGGGAGCAGACGTGTGGCAGTAGTAATTTTTGCTTGGATTGACAACTGCTAGACAAGCAGTCCCAGCATAAAACTAAACCCCGTTTGGCAGAATTAATCGTTGACAAACTGCTCTTAAAGCTGTAACATTGTTTCTGTCAGTTGTTCGGTTTGATGTCACTGTTAGACATAATAAATCAATAGTGTCAGAATTTGGTAATGTTTATAGCTAGCAAGGTTTATTATTTCATATGACTGTCATGTACAAATCGTGGTATCATGGCTGCCTCTAAATTATCAAAGGCACAATATTGCTGAAATGGATTTCCTAAATTCCTTCTTCAATTAATCCTGTTGATTGTTAGCAGCGATGGGGCCCACTCGTGTTTTGGGAGGGGTGAGTTTTTTCTCTGGACATTTTTTAAAGACAAGTTTGAGCCATTGTACACAGCAGGATTTATTGTTGCTGTCTCCAGGCCGGGCAGCAGCTCTCTGCTTTATGGACCTCTCTTTTCCTGCTCCAGTCACAGTTTCCAGGCTATCAGTGAAGCCAGTGCGGGGTGGGCACAGCCGGAATGTCCTGATCCAAGTGGGCTTGAAATCCCCGCCCCATGAGAGGGGCCCAGCCCTAGGATGGGGTGCAAGGCTCCTGCTCTCACCTGGGGACGAGCTGTGATGTGCAGCTGTGTGTGCATAGGGGTGTCTGTGTGCAGGGCTGTTTGTGCCCATGTGGTCTGGAGCATGAACTGATGGTCTGAGAGCTCCGTGCGGATTTGGTGGTGCTGGAGATCCTTCCTGTGGGTCATCCCATGCTGGGCTCCTGGGAAGGACAGTCCCTCTGCTCTGTCATGACCATGTGCCATGACCACACACTGCCCCACAGTTCCACATGCTGCCAGGGGTGACTGTGCTCGCCCTTCCCCTGCTCTCCTGGCACCATCTCACCCCAAACACCATGGTTTGACCCATCACACCTCTCTGCTTGCTGCACATCCCCTGGGACCCCCCTCCTGCACCCAAAGGGACGGGACGGTCCCTGAGCTGGGCTAAAACTGTCCCCTCACCAAGGCAGTGCATATAAATTACAACAATAAATTACTGCGGCCCCAGGGTAAAAGAAGCATCAAGTTATGACTTTTACATGAGTATTTAGTCAGCCATTCAATAAAAAATAGGTCTTCCAGTTGCACAGTACCATTTATCAGCTCCATATTTATTATTTATCATAGCTACACATGATGCAAATGTGAATTACCTCGCTGCTCCTCCGAGGAGCACTTGCTTTTATAGAAATGTAAACATATATAACACAGTTTGTGGAGTCAGAGACCAGGCTTTGAAAGGAAAGAGAAATTAGGGATGCAGGTTTTATTTTTGCTTTCATTTCTGTGTGATAAATTCTCCTTCTAAAGGTCATTTCCAGGAGTAACTTTCCTTAACTTTGCTGCTCTGTGGGCAGCTCTGAGAAGGGATGTGTGGGAATGCTCAGTGCCCACTGGTGCCTGGACAGAGGGAAACGCCGTGGGGTCACAGCTCTCCTGTCTGTGGCCAAGACTCTTTTGTAGGTGTTTGTATGGCTCCTGGTGAGAGCTCATCCTGATGCCACTGTGGGGCTGACATCATCTGTGCCCAGAGATCCACAGGGCTAATGATATCTGTGCCTGGAGCACTGCAGGGCTGGCCAAGGCTGGCCAAAGTTGGGGGCCCAGTGGCTAGAGGGTGGGTGAGATGACTTTGCCCATTCTGGGCATTCCCACCCCCTGGATCAATCCTCTCACCAGGTGGCAATCATTCATAGGCAGGAAATACCTGCAGTCATTAAAATTCCTCCCACATTTATTCCAGCTCTGGTAGTCTATAAAGTGAGTTCAATTCTGAAAGAGGAATTTGAAGATTTCTTCCCTGCTCCATGTTTCTAGAGTTTCTGGGGTCCTACAGGGAATTTCAGGCATGGAAGTATTTCACTTACATGAATTGCCTTTCAGTTTCAAAATTCTTTTTACATCTGGGAACCCCTTCCCGGTGCAGGGCTGAGGGACAGGGGCAGGCCAGGATGCTGGGCCAGGTGTGACGGGGGCTGGGACACGGGGGTGGGACACAGGGGTGATGGGGGCTGGGACACGGGGGTGACAGAGGGTGGGACACGGGGGTGATGGGGGTGGGACACGGGGGTGACAGAGGGTGGGACACGGGGGTGATGGGGGTGGGACACAGGGTAGCAGGGGGCCGGGGCACCAGCGTGGCACAGCACCCGGAGCAGGGGCACAGATGGGCACGGCACCACTGTGGCCTTGTGTGGGCACCAGGACGTGCTGATCTGGGCTTCCACTTGTGAAGCCCCTGCTCCTCCCCTAGGGCCTGTCCCCTCTCTGTTACAAGGACCCCCACATCAAGCCAGGGCAGGAGCCCCCCTGGCTGCAAGGGCAGCACATCCATGGGTGCTCCCACCCCGTGGGTCACTCCTGCCCCTCACCATGGGAATGGCACCTGGAGCTGGGGCGCTGCGCTCCCAGACATGGCTGTGTCCCCAGGGGCAGGCAGGAGAGGTTGTGCTTCTTTGTTTGCATCAAGTGATCTAAAATGTCCTGGAAAAACTGTAAAGGACAGGAATTAATTGCTGAAGAGCTGAAGTTGGTACAAAGCTGAAGGGTTCCAGGTTAAAGCCCTGGGGCACGGCGTGGTCTGTGCCTCAGCCCAGGGTCTGTCTCCCAGAGCTCAGGGGTGGCATTCGTGAGGGAGAGCTGCTGCGGGAGCCAGGCAGTGTCTCCTCAGCCTGCTGGGGTGCCTTGGCACCTCTGGCAGCACCCCAGGCTCCGGGGCACCATCTGCTCGGGCTCAGCACAGCCCTCCCCGCCGCAGTCGGGGCTGTGGGCACAGGGTACAGCCACCCGCTGCCCCGGGCTGCTCTCGGCGCCCCGGCAGCCCCGGGCCCGGCCTGGCAGCAGTGCCAGCAGCAGGGGATGCAGGCAGCAGACGGCTGTGCTTTGTCCAGCCACTGCCACACACGGCTCTGCTGCCAGAGGAAGGTCCTGGAGCTGGCACGGTCACTCTGGTGACGCTGCTGAGGGGCTCGGTGGCCTGGGAGCACTCGGGCTCCTGTCACCGCCGCTGGCACATGACAGCGGCGCGGTAGCACCAATATTCTCGGGATGCGGTGCCACGAACCGCTCTCCCCGGGAAAAGCTTTTCCTACGGGCGGCCCTGGCTCGCCGGCTCTCACGTTGGGGATGGAGCAGCCGGAGCTGGCGGCCGGCTGGATTTTCTGGGGGGAGGTCATTAGTTACCGCATCGAGGGCTGCACGGGAGAATAACAGCACATCAGTTAGGATGCTAATTCACTCGACTGGCAGCAAGCGCTGGGAATGACAGCTTGGAGGGGTGCGGGGGAGGGTCTGAAAATGGCAGCAGATTGGTATTTTGAAAGGGGAGGGAAGTTTTATAATGATGAATAAGAAAGATGACATTTGGTGCTCACATTTCCCGTGCGTTGGCTGTCCGCGGGAGGGTCAGTGTGCGGAACCTCCCGCAACGAGCCCGGGGCTGCCCAGCAGCTGACTGGGAGTGCACCCTTCCAGGGAACAAAAAGAAAGGCCCAGATAATTAGGGCAAGTTGAACTGCAGGAGGTAGCCAGCTTCTCGGCTGCCTTTTGTATATTCATGACCCAGCTTGATTGATGGAAGGACAGTGTTTGGTGACACTGTCATTTGCAAGTTGAAAGGTAGAGTACAGGCTGGAGCTCTGCTCAGATGTGCCTTAAAGGGTCCTACAATAAGCTCATTTGGATGCTGATGATGTTCGCATCTGCATTTCTTTGTTTCTAACTGTTTCAGGAGGACATCTGTTAATTTGTATAGATTAGCTTGGATGGTTTCATTTAAAAACATCAAATTATGGAGCAGGACTGTTTATTATAAAAGTTTCCAGGAAAGTTTAAACTGATTTGGAAACCATGCAGAATGTAACATTTAAAAGCAGAATTAAAAAAAATAAGAATATTTTTCACATTTACATTCAACCTCCCATGCGAAGGAATTAAGACTTGCATTTCTGCTGCAACGTTATCAAGAAGTGCTAGCAAAAGTATCTGTTGAATTATAAATTTCAGGATAAATGAGGCTTGCCAAATTTCCTATATGCCGGAGAGAGGAGGCCCCCTTTGCTGGACAGTGAAAGCCTTTACGTACGAAGGGGGGGAAGTGAAATGTAATTAATTCAAGAGGGGAAATGCTTTTACTATGTAGTATTTAGCCACATATTTCAAGCATAATGGTGCTTCTGTCAAGAGCAGTTGCAGTTTTTGCAGGTACTGTTTTCAGAGGGACAGTGGGCTGGGAGCTGGGGGAGGTTTCACGCCGCAGGTCTGGCTGCCCTCGGTGCAGCAGCTGTTGGTTGACTCCGTGTGTGCCAGGTCAGGCAGCCTGCACGGGTCCCTTCCTGCTGGAGCAGCAGGCAGCTCCCAGACCCCAGCCAGCTCCCAGCTCCCAGACCCCAGCCAGCTCCCAGCTCCCAGACCCCAGCCAGCTCCCAGACCCCAGCCAGTTCCCAGCTCCCAGACCCCAGCCAGCTCCCAGACCCCGCGGGGCTGGGCAGGCAGCGGGGACAGGGATGGCTCACTCCAGGTGCAGTCCAGTGCTCGGCCTTCGGCAGTGACCTTTCCTCATGTGCCCCTTCCCTGGCTGCTGTGGCTGTAAAACCTGGGCTTACTCCAGGTATTTTCAGGAACATTAAGTCACACCCAAGGGGGCTCTGCTTTGCACTTCTGCTCAGTGCTGCATGCCTACCTCCCAAGAAAGCCTTTGCCATCCTGGGCCACGTGGCCCAAAAACATGGGAATCAGGGTCAGGATACTCCCCCAGGCTGAGGCAGACTGGCTGCAGAGGCACTCTCCTGCCTGCTCCTCCTTGTGCCCTGTGCCGTGGTGCACAGCCATGCTGGTCTCAGCACTGCTCTGCTAAGGATCTTCCTCAACAGCACTTGGGAATTTATGGCTGTGACTCCCATCTTTGTATTTATTCCAATTAACACATAAATCCTAATTACCCAGGTCAAGGGAACTGGTAGGCTGTAAATGGAGTGGGACATGGCAGAGCTTGGCAGATGCCTGAGTAACAAGGTGGCCAGAGAAGGGGAAATACCAATTTAGGAGGCACCAGCATTGAGCAGACATGTGTGACCAGGGCCACAGGCAGCCCCAGGCATTGGGATGGGCTGAGACCCACTCGTACATTTGAGAGGTCTCAGCATGGGCTGGGGGAGAGTCTGGGGCCAGCCCTCACCGCTCCTAAGCCATGTCCTGGCACATGTCCCCATCAAACAGAAATGGCCATCACCCCCAGCCTGATGGGCACCTGCAGGATCGGAGGGCACCTTCCCTGCTCTGTGCCCCGCAGCGCTGCGACCTGGCATGCTCCAGGATCCTGGCAGCCATCCCAACATCATGTGGTGTCCTCCTGTCAGAGTCACAGGATGGAGATCAGTGGAAGGTTTCTAGGGCAGCCGGCGCGGTGACAGTGTCCAGGAGCCGTGCTGGCGGAGAGGGCAGCCCCGGGCCGGGGTCTGCCAGCACGGGCGGGCACCTGGGCACCGCGCACCGGCAGCAGCCCTGCAGGGTGCTCGGGGCTGGCACGGTCCATGGGGAGCGGGATGGGTGCTGGCAGTGTGGTGGCTGGGGAGCACAGTGTGCTGATGCAGGGTGTTATGATCGCAGCATATGCTGGCTATTAGTGTGCCCTTTATTTAATTTTTTTTTAATACAATCCTACATAGCTGTTGGCGGTGCAGGCATAATTGCTACCTTGCCTGAATGCAGCTGAGTTTGTAGTTACTCAAGCAGGAGATTTTTAAAACTGTGAAATAGTTTCTCTTCCTGCATGCCCCCAGATCAGGTAGAAAATGGGGAAAGAACTGCTAAATGATGTATTTAGAAAAAGCTGTTCTACAAGAGTATTTGAAACATTACAGATCTGCCAGAAGGTCCATTAACATAAATGTTTAACTCAGACACACAAACTTATGTACCGAAATGAAAATGTTTCATGCATTAATTTGCTGCAGAAGGTACTAACATAACAATTAGAGCAACATTCTGCCTGCGTACACTTAAATTTCCTGGGGCAGTGTTTCAGTGGTAACGCAAGCGTTGATGTAGGATCTCCTTGACTCCTGGTGCAACACACCCCAGCACTGCAGTTCGTTCTGTTAAATCAAATTCGTACAGTTTCAAACCTGGCACTGAAGGAACTGGGAGGTTGACAGTAATGCACAGTTTTGGGGAAGGGGGCCTGGCTTCGGTGCCCCTCTGGTTGCCATATGTGGATCAGCCAGCACCGCGTGCCCCCACTGCCGACATCCCACGTTATCTTGGTGACTTACAAAGAAACCTGCTTCACCCTTTAGGTTGCTTTGAATGTGGACAGCAGACAGTTACACTAAAGCAGACGAATGCCCAGGGCAGCCAGGTAACACTGGGCTCATTCCATTCCCGCTCCTGGTTTGTTTCCATCAGATCCAGCACCTTTGCTGGGCTTTGGGTTTTTCTTGGCCCTGCCTGGCAGGACGTTCTGCTCTCTCAGAGGGTATTTAGTGCTGAGTACTCTCAGCATGCAGACACTGGCAAAGGTAGCTGGGAGCATGGCAGCGCCGGGGGTTCCCACCGCAGGCCGGGCGCTGTCCTTGGCACGCGGCTCCGTCACATGGCAGCCGCCGCGCGGGCTGGGGGAGCGCAGCGGCCAACATTCCTCCTCCCAGCAAATGCTTGTCCTAAACTGAGCACCGTAGAATAAAAATGGAAACATAAAAATAGCAGTTGGAAAGATAAAACAGCATTTATAGTACTAATAAAACCGTTGTGGCTTCCACAGGAAAACATGCTCTGTAACCTAATGCTTACCTGGGAAGACTGTCGAGTTTCGGAGAGTTATAGCTGTTTTTGTAAGAGAAGCACAGAGATTTGCTTCAGGGCTGAGTGATAGATTCTCCTGCCTGGAGCATCCCAGTGTGTTTATACATGGCTTGTATGGCAGCTTTCATAAGACATTTACCCCATGATTTGCGATGAGCTTATGTGTGAATAATTAATGGCAATTAATCCTTAATTACAGTAATTAGGCAAGTCACAGGAAATTAAGCTGCAGCTGGAGAAGACCATGCCTGGGAAGAGAGGATTGGGGGCTGTGTGAATGTGCCATTCACTGACAACATTACAAGGATGAGCAGCATTCAGCAGCTTTGGCATTTCTATTGGCAGCCTTGGGTAGGACAAGAACGCTCAACATTAGCAGCAATCTATAGTTGTCTACAAGAGTTTTTAGTTCAAGTGCCAAAATGTTATGTTGCATATGGTGATTATCTAAGTTTATTGGTTGCCATAATTCAAATGGGTGTAATTGTTTTTGGCTTGATGGTGACATTAGAAACTGAAGCTTTTATGTGTTCGTAGGTTCTGCTGGCATCAGCCATGGTTCAACTTCTAGAAACAATCCATCCAGGTTTGCAATTATGGAAACGGATTCTACAAATGGCTGGAAATTAACAGAGAAATTTTCAATGATTAAAAAAAAGACAACAGCAAAACTGGCAGTTTCTTAGTTGAGCAGCTACTTGCTTTATTATTAGCTGCCTTTTCCATTAAAATAAGGTTTGCACGAGGTGCAGCATGTGCAGAGGCTGCTGCCTGGTTTGGGGAGTGGGACCAAGTGGGACAAAAATGGAAATGCTGCTGGGCAAGAGTTCGCAGGGGAGAAGCCCATCTGAGGGCTCTCCTGTGCTAATCCCAGCCACGCCATTGTACTGGAAAGCGGATCTGTGCTGGAAGCCTTTTGCCCTGGGCAACCCACAGCGAGGCTGTTTGCAGCCCAAGAACTGCAGCCTTCCCCATCATTAATGTGCAAAGTTTTTAAACCTCATGATTAAACATGTTTCCGTAATTTACTGGGTTTCCAAGTGGCGCTGTTTGTGCCAGCAACAATCTGGGGCAGAGCCGTGGAGGGAAGCACACATTAGTATCAATGGAACCTACAAAAAGCAATCAGTAATTTATGAGCTTGTGGAAAAATGCCCACATGTTCTCATCAAATTATAGGGATCCTATAATTTACTCAGTGACTACAAGGTGCACGCTCCCAAACCTGCTGTGGGGTGTTAACTGAACCTCTGATTAGATTTAATCCAAACAACGAATCTGTTAAAGGGTCCTGAATAAACAGGCGATATGGCCAGAGCAGGGTGTTATTCTGGAGTAAAATGATAACTCATGAGGAGGTCAGTCAGTTCTACCCTAGAAATTAAAATGACCTCCTGCAGGTCGGGTGTGGCTACAGCACCCAGCCAAAATCCTGCCTGTTCACCTCAGGCACTGCCAGCATCGAGCAGGAGGGGCAGGAGGAAGATCTCCCCTGTTTCAGAAATAAAAGCCTGGAGCCAGATGTTTGCAAGCTCTGTACTTGTTTGTAATATGGAAATGTGTAAAAACTTCAGCTCCTTGCACGTGGAATCTAGATCAATTTTTAATTTACTTGTACGCATGGATGACTCATTTGAAAAAGAAAATTGTGGCATCAAAAAAAAGACATTTCAGGCTGCATAGGTTGCTGCATTTATCTGTTTCTCATGCACTCTGGAGTGGAAATAAGTCACAGTATCTTAATAATGGTCTTGATTTTATAAATGATTTTTCCCCTTGAAATAAGCAATCCATTCATTTTAATATGTAGAATTGGTTTGCTAGCAGGGCGACAGTTTAAAAAGACTTCCAACTGTGACACAAGTGCAACCATATTGCTTCCTATTACTCGCTAAGGTAGTTGTTTAGAAGAGAGAATGTTCTCCCTGGAAATGTTTAAAGTGCTGTAATTTTATTTAGGATAATGAGGATTTATAACAGTTTTACCATATGAAAACCTGCCTTTAGACAGAGTGAAATAGGCGGTTGTGGTTACGGAGCGTGAGAGCGGCGGGGTCTGCGCGGGGAGGTGTCTGTGCCTGCCTGGGCAGCGAATCCGTCACTGGGCCCAGAACATTCCTCGCAGCCGCGTGGGATAATTCATCACCAGCATGTATGGATTTCTCTGCTTTAATCGCTCTAGACGTTAATTAAAATCCTGTTTTATAGAATATTTTAATTTTGAGATTTGCCCAGCTGTACAGCCTCAGCTCTGTTGTCAGGGTTGAGCCGTCAGATAACAAATGGCTGAATTTAAGCCTAGTCAGGAATTTGGGGGGAATTCCTGGCGGAGTTGAGGGAGTTTGGCCGCGGGTGGATCGGGACTTGGCGCTGTGCTGCCGCTCGGCTCTGCTGGAAGGTCATTCCTCTGCGTTTATTTTTGTTGTTAGGCCTTTAAAAATTTTTCCCTCATTAAGAACGCTTCCCGTTTATTACCAGTCTCGCTTCCTGGGCAGGATCGGCGCGGGGCCGGGCGAGGGTACTGAGCAGAACAGTTAATGCCCTGCTCATAAATAGAAAGGAGAAGGAATTGAACTGTTACAGATTTTATCAGGTTTTATCTCCTCACTGAAAATCTTAGCTCTCAAAACATTTCTAATTTCCCTTATTTGAAGGCTCAAACAGTTTCAAATTACTGCCCGTGGATTGTTCTTGACACCGAGGATGGTAAATTTGAGCTGTGGAAATGCTGGAATGTGTGGTGTGTGCTTTTCCTGAACAAGGGAATTCAACGGGTAAATTACAGTCATTTACTTGGAGTGTAATTTACTGAGAGCCTTTAGGCAAATGCAGGAGAAAGGACAGCAGGACAGGAAAAATAGCTAAAACAGGGGCTCCCCCTCCCTCTTTGCATGAAATCCGCTCTGCATCCATGTGATGGGGATAATAAAAACTTTCTTATTTAAAATATGTGTAATTCTTATTATTTTTTCAATTCACAAGGCAGGCATTTGTAAGTGTGTGAAATTTGTGTGAAGATAGGATTTTAAATCTTGCTAAATTATATACACATCTTCTCAGGCTTGTGCATTTTGCACCTCAGTATCTGCATGTAATCATTCCATATCTGAGGTTGATAAAACTGTTAATTTTATGCCTAATAATAGGTCAAGCATCTGCAACTGTCATTGTGCTAAGTGGAAATTGCTGTTTTCATCCTATGGAAATATTCAATATTTAATCAATTTTTTAAAAATAAAAATGTTTATCTAATGGAATCTACGATGAAGAGATGCACTTGAGGTTTTATTTGAAATGAGAGCATAGAAATAAATACCAGTGTGTGTTTTTTCTTCGTTTAAATGGTAGAAATATGGCAGAGAAGCAGCCAAGGTCTTGTAATCTGCAGGTCCATGGAGATGCAGGATGATGCTGGGGAAGTGTTGTGGCCTGGCTCCTGCGAGGTGGGAATTGCAGAGCAAAGAGCTGTGAGTGGGTTTGTGCAGCACGTTGTAATCTGACACTGAAGTTGTGCCCTGCATTCCCCATGTCATAATTGATGGCTAAGGAAAAGCACATGCTATGCTAATCCTTTGTTGGAATAGCTTGTTAAATTGCGGTTGCCAATTTAAAATAAACTATGGAATGCCTGTCTGTATTTGAAGGTTTGCAGTCTGCAGTTTTAAACAGTCATTTTAAAGCTGTTTTTCAACTTTATGTTGCATGCACACTGTCTGCCTGTGCACACAAGGTCAGCGTGTTTGCCGCTTTAATAGCCAACCATCAAGAACAAAATCAATGAGCTGCGTGTTTCACACCAGTATCACAAGGGATTTTCCCATTTATAGCACATTTGTGTACTGATCCTAAGTTTAAATGACAATATTGATGCCCTATTAGAGCTGTGCCGAAACGGACGTTGTGCGGTTCCTGCTCAAAGTTGTCTGAACTCGCTCCTTTCCTACACTCCTGTTCCACTTTCTGTCCAGCTGCCAAACATAAATAAGCCCAGTGCACGTCCCCGTGCTGCGGAATGGGGCTCGGCTCCCACGTCCCTGCTTGCAGGAGGGGGAATTTCTTGGCTGCAGATTTCAGATCCAGATCTTCCATAGTTGCTGCGAGGAGGATTATGAGGCTGTGTCTAAATAATCATCTGCGTGCTGATTACAGAGAATAAAGTGGCATTATTGCTTATGGATGAAAGAAGGCAGCGCTGCCCTGGGAAGACGCAAGTGCCAGTTCTGTGGGAATTTTATGAGTCCTGGTGCGGTGTAATCAGCCGCCGTTGGCTCTTGACGGAAGGATAGCTCCCGGTCTGCAGAGGAATAGATCCTGTGCTGCCGAAAGGAAATGTTACTTGTGCAGAAGAAAATGATTTAATGTTGGTAGAAGGGTTATTCATTTATAAGTGATTAAAAATGACTTCAATATAATACCTTTAATTTGTAATAATGGTCTGCGGGGCTGTTTCCTGTCTAAAATAAACCGTTTGACTGGCATGTTCGTTTGATCCATTCAGTTCTATGGGATATTAGGGGCATAAAGGTATTATTTTCAGTTATTGTATATTCAGTTAAACTGGTGAGGGCCTCGGGTAGCAGGGAGGTGTCAGGCTGTCCACGGCCCATGCCTGACCCTGGGGCAGGAGGATCCTGCGCCTGCCCTGGGCATCGAGGCTGCCCGGGGTGGGGGCAGGACTCGGGCACATGCGGCACAGCTGCTGCTGGAACTGCCTTCATGGCATCAAAGCAGGGAGAAGCCGAAGGCTGGGCAGTGCAGAATGCCTTGGGCTTGGAGGGATTGCAAACAGGAGAACCAGCGTGAAGGGAACCTTTGCACTTGAGCTCTGCTGGTGATCAGCCGTGTCCTCCTGCGGAGCAGAGGTGGGTGACACTCGAAGCCTGGACCCAGCGGCCGCCGTCACAGGCTCACCCTCCTGCTGTGACAGCAGTGCCCACAGCCCGGAGCCTCCTCTCACAAATCTCCTTTGCAGGGTCCCTCTGGGGTGGCTGCACTCATTTTGGGCTCAAATCCTGGACAAAGGGACTGTGGCTGTGCCGCGTTCGGTCCAAAGGCACATGGGAGACAGGACGTGGTAACCACCACAGAGCAGTTGTGTGTCCCCTGGCAGGGCTTGGTTTGTCTGTTCACTGGGAAGTAAACAAGTGGAGACTTGCTCAGATTTGGCAGATGGGTGTTATCAGTTTTTAGCATTAAATAACAGATTTCACTATTTCAATTCTTGTTTTGTGAAAGTTACAGGTTTTGGGGATGACCAGGAAATCTCCACTTTCTAGACAAAAAAGACTTCAAGGTCCCAGCCTTTACAGACACATCAAAGGTGACCCAGAGTCTCCAACACGAGAGAGCAAATAACTGGGGTCCATATTTATTGCTACTAAAATTCTTGTGCTTCTTGAATTAGCGTGATGTGGGGAGAAGGAGGCAAGAGTCTGAGGGGTATTTTTGTGAACTGTGGTATTTGCAGCTGGATAAAGGGCAGCAGCATTCTCAGGTCTGAATAGTGCTGCAGTGCCTGGGAGCAGAAGGCCATAATGAAAGACAATGCAGAAATCCTCAAATTCCAGAAAGAAACATACTAAGAGGTGTGCTTTTCAGTGTAACTACAGACTTTCAGTGTAGGTAAAGAATAAGCAGCAAAGCAAATAAACATATAGTGCTCGTGAGTTTCCTTTTGTTCCAGATCAAAAATACAAGGCAGAGCTCTTTCTGGTAGTGAAATACAGGCAGGATTAATCTGAATAAACATTCCCAGTGTGGCTGTTGTGGAAAAAAGGCATGTTCTGCTTGCAAGGCTGGGTACAAAGTGCTGAGAATAGGGCTGGATCCTGCCCTCCTGCTTTACATTCGCGTGTATTTAGTGCAGAACTGCTGTCTGGTTTACTGGGAAAGAAAAAACCCAACAGAGCCAATTTTGATTGGAACAGGCAGGATTAAAATGCAGGATTATCCCTGCAAAGGCTATATCGGGTGCGCGGCTCAGTGACCTTTTTGAGGAGCGAGTATGTGTGGAGCTGTGCTGGATAAATCCTTGTGCTGGGGCCTTCCGAGCGCAGGGACCCGCATGCGGAGCTGCCCGGGCGCGCTGGCCCTTACCTGGCATCAGCACAGGTTCGTGTGTGTACATGCAATTCCAGTTCTCAGCCCAAACAGTGTCTTTGTATGAATATGTGCTTGGAAATAACGTTCCTATAGGTTCAGGTGATATAAATAATGTATGCGGAGAAGCTCATAAATGTAAGCTCGAATTTTCCTCAGTAGTTTTTGTTCTCAATCACCTTGATGAAACAATCTTGAAGGCGCTCTCCTTTCCGTGGCATTTGGAATGAGTCCCTGACAGGCTGATTTTCCACCCCTGTTGTGATGCTGCTTTCTCTAGTTAATATTCCTCTGTAAGTGTCGTACCAAAGTAAACCAAAGGAGCCCGGCTCATGACACTAAGGCTGCATTTGCATTAATTATGCAGTCAGGGCTGGTGAGAAAATGCTGTCACAGAGAGAGAGGCAGTAAATGAGAACCCTCCGAGTGCGCCTGAATGAAGAGCATTAAGTTCATTTACATGGGCGCAGGCCGCGAGGCTGGCAGGGAACAATGGCTTTGCTCTTGTCGCTCGCCGCCGTATTGTTCTGCGGCTTAATGACTCCCCGGCAGAGTGGGTGCGCTCACAAAGACACAGCCACGATCCCTCTGGTATTAATAACGGCAGTAATAATTAATAACATCCCTCTAATCGGGAAGCTCGCTCACGGCGCCCCGGGGCCGCTGAGGCTCTGCCCGGCGGGGCGGCTGCGGCCTGGCCCGGCCCGGCGCCGCCAGGGGCCCCCGCGCCCCGCCGGTGCCCGGCTCTGGGCGGTCGGTGCTGGCCCCGAGCCCTCCCCCGGCCCCCGCGCCCCGCCGGTGCCCGGCTCTGGGCGGTCGGTGCTGGCCCCGAGCCCTCCCCCGGCCCCCGCGCCCCGCCGGTGCCCGGCTCTGGGCGGTCGGTGCTGGCCCCGAGCCCTCCCCCGGCCCCCGCGCCCCGCCGGTGCCCGGCTCTGGGCGGTCGGTGCTGGCCCCGAGCCCTCCCCCGGCCCCCGCGCCCCGGCCCCCGGCCCTGGCGGGGACAGGCCCTGCCGCTGAGGGGCTGGGGCAGCCTCATGGTGGGGTGGGTGCCAGGGGCTGCCTGGCAGGGTCTGGAGCGCTCGGCTCAGCGGCCTCTGTGGGACTGCAGGGCCAGGCTCTGCCAGAGAAGAGCAGGGATCTTTTAATTTGTTTCTTTACAGTGATATTTTGTCTGTTTCCAGCATCCAAGGCTTTAGTTCTGTAGCAAGATCACTCCTCGTGGTGCCAGGAGAAATGGTTGGAAATGGGTCACTTTTTGGTCCTCTCCCTTGCCCGGAGCGGCCGTGCGTGCCCGTGGCTGGGTGACACCGGGAGTCTCCCATCGCCAGCCCATGGCCCAGACCCACGCTGAGATGCCAGACTCCTTTGGTTAACACCACAAATCCGGGATGGGAAACTGCATACGTGGAAAAATATTTACTGGACGTGGCACTGCGTAAATGCGAGCTGAAGGTTTCATGAGAATCCCAATGCCACCTTGATCTCACCATGCTCACAGCCATCAAAAACCTCTGAGATCCTTCTTCGGCCTCTCCGTGCATGTGGACATCATGCTTGTTAGGGAGTGAATGCAAAATGTGTGACCCATATCGAGATGACCATCTATAAAGATGAGGAGAAATATTAATATAGATGTAAAAAATTAAAGGTGAGCACCTTGATCCTTTTATACGGAAGATTAATCTCCCAATATTATACTGTGATACAACAGTTTGGGACAATTTTCATTGAAATGTGGAGGTTTCTTTTAAAGTTCAAAACTTGTTGTCATCTCTGTTTATCTTCAAGACTTCCAGACACTTTAAACTACAGTTTAAATAAGTGACTATTTTTATTCATATGCTGACAAAATTTTTCTTGGAATGATTTATATTTCAATAATAGTTTAAATTATGTTTTGCATTCCATGCTTTGATGTCATGCAGGAAGTGTCATCACAAGATAAACTTTCACATCTGAGAGTCAATAAATTGTGCTTAGGTAGTCTAATGAAAATACTGTGAATGGCAATATGGAGTTATATCCAGTACAGCCAAGCAGCACAGATACATGTAGATATTTAACAAAGGGCTATGTTTGATCTCACGGTGTCATTGGCTTTGACACCATGGCACAGTACCAGTTTACAGTGATACGAATCCTATAATACTATATCATGCTTTTATCCACTAAATAAAAACCTGCCCTATGTTTTATTACAAAGTAGGTGGCCTGGAGGAAAAATATATGTATTCTTTCCTTTTGGAATAAAATATGCATTTGGGCTTCTCATTTCATCTCCAATCTGTGTTATTCCTTAAAAATGCAGAACTGCCTGAAGTCCTCTTTAATATTTAATTCAACAACTTTTTAATCTGTCATTATGCTGTGATGAAGTAAGCATCAAGTGTCGCTGAAAAAGATTAAATTATACTTGGAAATAGGAATTGAAATGATTTAGGGTTGGAGGCTGAATATTTGCTTTGCACAAGTAATAATAGTGGGAGCTTGGGTGAGGCACGGGTTTGGATCTGGCTCTAATGCCTCTGCCGATCTCCTCTCCCTGGTGGCTGCCCCTTGATTTACTCTGGCACTGCCAAACTTGATTTGATTTAAATGGAGGTAGGAAGTGGAAATTCCACACTACAATACATTAATTACTCTCTGCTACTCCTTACACTGATTTTCTTTTTCTCTGTAAACATCATAAACAGTGGTGCAGCGACCCAATGGACAGCCGCTCTAAGCTACCTGATGATTTCTTGTTAGCAAGCTTATCTTAAAATGGAAAAGCAGGAATATTTGATATCTGCCTCTGGAAGAATGGATGATGTGAGACAGAGGAACACTTCCTGTCCATTCATGAGGGGGCTTGTGTCCTGGGGTGACAGCCAGCTTCATCCACTTGCTTAACTTGGGCTTTCACTCTCCCTGTTTTGACTTTACCTTTGGATTTTTCTGCCCTGTTCTGGAGAGAAAGGGAAGAGCAATATCACATCACAGCTGTGAGCCTTGAGAGACCCAGGTTCAAAATCTGCTTTACATGGAGCCAAAGCAGCAGTGCTTGTGGCCCTGCTCTGGTCACGGTGTGTGTGTGCCAGAAGCCTCACTGGGGTTTGGCTCTGCTGGACACGACTCCCATCTCTGGGACTGCTCGGCACCCAGCAGTGTGCGATGGGGGTGAGGCATGGCGGGGGAGGAAGGAAGGTCCGTGGTGCTTGGGTCGGGCACCTGGTGACACTGGGCATCTCAGCACCCTCCCACATGACAGCTAGTTCCAGTTATAAAGAAAAAAGATAATTTTGGAGTTGTGGTGAGATTTCCAATATTATCTTTGCAGCTCTAATGGCACGACTTGACAGAAGAGAAGCTGTCTCTTAAGCACAGCTTTCTCTTAGGTCTGAGGGAGAAGTGTCAGATTGTAGGAACACTATGGGAATTCCTTTGATGGCTACCTGAATGACATGGAAATGATGCCTCCACGAGGTCTAGTCAGAGTTCAATACACTTCACAGTCCTGCTCCAGAAATGGCGCCACAGTATTTGTTTACAGTTCCGTAAACTGTAAACCTTGTTCTTCTACAGCAAATAGTAAAAAAGCCTCCGTTCCCTCCCAGCCAATGCATTATTTATAATTATTCTCCCTTCCTTGTAGAAATGTGAATACCTATATAAATAATTGATTGCAATTATTAATTGGGGAACATGCAGTATTTTTACAGCACTCATGTTATCTCGCAGAGTTCCGAGTGCGCCAGCGGCTCCGCGCTGCGCACGCCGGGTCCCAGTCCTGCTCTCCTGTGGCAGACGCCGCGTGCCCGAGCCCGGGAGGGTCTCCTGGGGGTGGAGGGGCTGGAGGAGTGTGCCCATTGGGGGCACAGCTGGGCGTCCCCCTGTGCTGGCCCTGGGGGCTGTCAGTAGCCGCTCTGGGCTTGTGCAAAGCTGAATTTTGTCTGACAGAGACAGAAGTTTTTTCTAGTCTAGAGAGATGTATAACCTCTGTCAGAGGAGCAGCCTGCTCTGTGCTGCTGTAGAGCCAAGCACCTTTTAACCTCTTCAGACTGTAAATTCTGAGCAGTTGATATTTGAGTGTAATTCCTCTCCAACTGGCATTATTATTTGATTGCAATGAATTACCTTTTTAAAAAAATCATAAGTATAAATTCACTTGACTGATCCTGCAAATTATTTATGATGTAGTGTTTTGGTCTAGGATAACCTTTTAAAATAAATCAGTTTTTCAATAATAGTTCAATGTTTGCCCACCTAATGGTGTTCCCATTAAGATCTGCATTTGTCACCAACCTGCCTTTTCTGCCTGTGCAGGAGACAAGTCACCGCCCCTAAACCCACTCTGCTTGTAGGGTAAAGTAAATGCATGTCTTTGTAGGAGAATAAATAAAAAGAGCAAGCTGAGTCAATAAGCGGGTTCAATTCCTGCCTGCAGCCATGGCGGACAGCTCATTTGGTAGATGTGGGTGTTTTGTTTACATTTATAATGCAGCTTTATTTAATGCTGACAGATATAGCTTGTGGCAAATGATAGTCAGAATGTATGAGCAGTCATAATGCTTCTGTCTTCTTATAGTGTGCTGCTGAAAATAAGCAGTTCACCTCTGTTTTTATTGAGGAAAGGATATGAGACAGCTATAGCTTCGCGAGGCTATTTATTGAGTTGTTTTACTAGCTGTGAACATGCCGCTTTATAGCAGTTGTGAAAATGGACTTTGCTAGTGTGTGGGAAAGGAAATAACATTGCAGTATACAAGGGTAGTAAAAAAACCCTCTATAAATAATTTTTCAGACTGAAGAATATTCTCATTTAAACAGCTAGAGAGCCTGGTGATTTTTGCCAGCTGCCAGCTCTTCCCGGGATGGCATTGGGTTAAAATTGCTCCATCAAATGCTATTAATATTTTAATGTCAAAAAATAAAATTTGGATAAGCCGTTTCGAGCTGAGGTGTTCAAGAGCTTTGTAGGGAAGTTTGGTGTTGCTGAGTTCTGTGTATTCTCACACCTATCCATGATTCACAGCGCAGTGTGATCCTTAGACCTGCAGGGCTGGGTGGAGGGAGCCGTGTTTGGCACAGCTTAGGAATGCAGGTTCACTCTGGAATTGGTGTGACTTTACACTTCCACGGGGGGCTCCGCATGGCGCAGGCTCGCCCGCAGGTGAGGTTCCGTGGGGTGCTGTAGGACACTGGGATGTGGCTCAGAGCCCGGGCGACTCCTCGGGAACAGGATTTATCCCCAGGAACGTGAGGCGGGGCTGTGCCACTGGGCTGCTGGTGCCGGAGCCGGGTCCTGCGGCAGTGGGATCCCGTGGGGATAAGGCTGCTGGTGCCCGGGGGAGCCTCGGGGTGTCTGTGTTACCTGTGCAGGTGATTACTGGCCATGCAGTGCTGCTGCCAGGCACTGAGCCTGTGGTGGTTTGAGTCTTAAATATGTAGCCCACGGTCTTACAGATGAGGCAGGATTTCAGATCAGTGCCTTTTCTGGTTTTATTCCCATGTTCAGCAGCAGCACTGAAGGGCACAAATCATTTTCATGTATGCAAAAATAATTTCGAAAATGGTATTAGTCTCAGCAGGTGAGGCCTTTTGTTTCTTCCATGTTTATGTACAAATTCCTAGGGAACAGTAAATATTAAATTGAAATAACCCTCCCTTATTATTACACAGCCAAAGATTCAATTTAATTCTCTTCAGATAAGGTTTTTCTGGACACATATTTGCAATTGCCTGTCCTGTAAATACAGTTCAGACTGTAGCCAGGGGCTCCTTCCCACCTGCCTTTTCTGCAGGAAAAGCACCATATTTCTGTGCTTTTGGATTTTTTGGATGCAGATGCCTTCCTTCTCACTCTCATTATGTTTATGGATGACAGGAGTACAGTAATATGTCCCCTTTCCCCCTTAACTGGACAGAGAAATGGGTTAATCTCTCCACAGAGCCATTCTTCTACTTCACCACCTGTTTCCAAATCCCAGTTGTCAAAGGAAGAAAAATTCAGAGCCTGGTGTGGGCTTGAGGACTAGGGGTATGGCAAAGCCCTGGCACCCACTGCACCCAGGGGTGACATGAGGAGGGATCTGCTCTGTGTGTTTGGTCAGAGCTGGCAATCTGATGGCTCTGGGAATGGCACTGCTGCGGCTCACAGTCCATCGCCACCCGGGCTCACGCCCTGTGGGGCTGGCACAGGATGCCTTCTCCTGGAGAGCACAAGGGCATTCAAACCTGTGCTCTCCTCCTCTGATAAGATACCCTGGAGGTTATTCGGAGGTGAGATATAATCAGCCAAAATTTTACATTTTATTTTTTACACTGCAGAATTAATCTCATTTTTATGAAAATAAATATATGGTCTAGCTCTCCTAATAAGACTATCTCTGTGGTGTTTAAGTAATAATCATTTATTGTTTAAATACAGTAGAGGCTGTAACAAAATGCTGTCAAGAGCCATCACACTCATTAACCTGCCAGCTAATTAGCCTCCTCCTGCCTGATTGCTGACAAGTTCTTCAATCTGAACCTATCACTGTTGTGTCAGCGCTGAAGCACCAAGCGAAGTGGAGGAGGGCTCCATTAGATGTTTGCGAACAAAGTCTGTGCATTAAAGGTTTGTTTTCTGCACTCCAACAAATGTTACAGCATTAATATTCTCAGCTATAATTAAATTGGCAACTCTTAATTATGGTAATTAGTGTATTAACCATGTCTTGCTCAGCGTCTCTTGCAGGCGAAGCTCAGGGATGGAAGAGGAAAGCCAAGACTCTGCCCATTTCCTGGCAGAGCTGTCATGCCAGGGTGCACAGCCTCTGCCCCCCGAGGCTCCAGTTGTCTGTAGGGCAGAGCCAGGGGAGAGGAGGAAAAGCTGGGATGTGTTGGCACAGAACACTTGTACTTCGTGTTAAGGAAACAGCTATGGAAACAGAATGAATGCGTGACCGCGTTGTCAGTGCTTGGTTGGGGTAGTTGTCCTTTGGAAGGGCAGAGCAGGATGCCCTTCCTGATGTCTCCCAGACTCTGTAATCAGTTGCTCAAATTTTCACTCCTGGAGAACTCAGGAAAGGAGTTTTTTCAATCCGAGTTGGCTGCCTTTGAACTGATGTTCACATGACAAAACCAACCTCTGAATCACCGTAATTTGCATTAGTGCCCCGGAGTTTGGAGAGCTGCAGCAGGAGCTGGCAGAGGCTGCTCCTCCCCAGTGCCACGCAGGGTCACCCGAGGGACCTGCAGATGAAGCTGCTTGTTCAGATCCCCAGATCAAATCCATTGCCTTGTGGCACTGTGCTTGCAAAAGACACAGTTGGGTTTTGGTACGGGGTATGAGGACTGGCTGCACTGGTGCCTTGGGTTGGTGCGAAATAGGTACCAATGTGTTTCTGAGGTCTTCCTAGTGCTCTTTAGTCAAGATTCCTCAGGACTTTGTGAAGTGACCTGAGTACCACAGTCTTACCTTCTGAAGAAACTGAGGCACAAGGAGAGCAAGTGGTTTGTCTGAAATCCCACGGCAATCTTGGGATAGAGTTGGGGCAGAGACCTCAGTGCACAGCCCAGCTCGCCGCCCAGCTCCTGCTTAGCTCTCCCCTCCTTTGTCTGGTATCCCAATATGTTTTGGATTTCACCAGATGTGAGTCTGGGTAATTCCTGTTCTGCTGTTCTGGCCATGCTAGGAATGTTTGGAAATCACAGCAAGGTCAGTGCTAAATGCTTAACAGCCAGTGAGTAAAGGGCTGGTGCTCATCTGAGCTAAGCTGGAGACATAAAGATAGATAAATGTGAGAGTAGCTCCCAGCACTGAGGGTAAATGGCCCCAGCGAGGCTGGCAGGAGGGTCTGAGGGACCTTGGTGCACCTGCAAATGGTGCTGCAGGTTCCTGGGCATGCAGCCGCGCCGGAGCAGAGCCTGCAGCTCTGCTGGAGTTGTGCCGAGAGGACCCTTCCAATCAGCCCTGAAACCTGGCTCCCAGCTTCTCCCCTGATTCCAGGGAGAAGGGAAGTTCTGCCTGATGTCTCTCTGCAAGGCAGCAGCTATTTAGGGGCAGCGATTATTGCTACCTTCAAAGGGGGGAAAAGTGTTACCTTCATATGTGCTCTTTTTTTTTCCCTAGTGCATAACAATTCCATATGTATATAGGAAAAAGGGAGATAACCCAGGGCGAATTTAATTTCAGATTGGGTTTTTGCTTAATGTATTATTCATAGTATTATTTATATCATCACTTAGACATATCCCTGGCAATAAACTGAAAACTTAACTTTAACAATATCGGGCATCTCTGTTTTGGGGGCGATGGTGGGCTGGGAGCCTTTGGCTCCTCTTCATCACATGCGAGGGTTTAATAAAGGCTGCGGGGTGGGGGAGGGTGTTTAATGAGGGGCTTGGAGGGGGGTTGTTTGGCAGCTTTTTTTTCCCCCCAACATTTTTGCTGCATGACCTGGTTTTGCATTTTTCTGCATCTCTGTTCATCTAATTAGGATGTTCTAAAAAGACCTGGACCACTTATTGTACAGAACTGTAGCCTGTGGGTATTTAATAAGGAGCTTTCAGTGGTACATTTGCATCTTTCGCTCCGGGTCTGAATAGCGAATTACCTTAAAGATCATTAGAAGCGCTGCTGTATTGTTAAAACCAGGCCACGGTATTCTAATGACAGTTTAAAACTTGAGGCGTTCCCTCTGCCACGGCTCACCCCGGCATAATTGTGCATTGCACGGGTGACCCTGCTGGAAGCGGCCGATATTCCCAGCGTCTCCCCGGGCGCGTTCTGCGGGCAGGTGGGCTCCCACCCAAACACCCCGCACCTCTGGAGAGCGGCGGCGACAGCGGTAGCAATGAGCCTGTGCTTGTTGTGTGCGCTCGAGTGTGCGGCTGTTACACAGCTCTGGGCCCGGCAGGGCACGCAGGTGCCGTGTGGGGCGAGCGGGGCTGGGCTGTCCTCCCGCACCGGCGGCCGTGGGTGTGCCTCGGGTGTCCCCAGGACTGGCACTGCACTGTAAGGGGTGCTCCCAAAGCCCTGCCGCTGAGGAGTCGTGCAGGTCTGGGGAAGGAACAGGAGAGGCTGAGAGCAGGGCCAGCCCTTGAGAAGCTGGGAGCAGCGTGGGTGGCTCGGCTGAGGACTGAGCCCCTTGTGCAACCCTGGGCTTGGCTGCCTGGGCTGCTTTGCCCAGCTCCTCCTTCCCAGATGTATTCCTCTCTCTGTCTGGCCCCTGTGGTTTATGTTTCCACTTTCCACAACACATTTTGTGGAGCTGATGGGCTTTGTGGCTGCTCAGATCTTATGACACAAGTTGGAGAGGTTTCCCACGGAGACTTTCCCATTCCATGTGCTGACCAGGTGCTGAGCACTCCTCCTGCTCTTTGTGTCTGCCTGAGTAAGTGTTGGTGCTGTGTCCACCAGTGGACAAGCATGTGCCATGTTCAGCATTTCCCAACTTTCTGGTTATTCCTTCCTGGCTGCAGAAGTGACGCCAAGCCGAATCCAGCTGGGTGCTCCGGGAGCCCATGTCCAGGACCTAGTGGGGGGCAGGGGCCTGGACAATCCAGGGAGCCCTTGTTGCCTTCCCTTCACCCTCCCTGAGTGCTGCCCGGTCAAATGATCCAGGAACTGAACTCCTCTTTGTTCTAAGGGAGCTGCTTTCCCTGAGGCTGAGAGGGTGTCGAGCCAAGCCTGAGCACTTACTCCTGAGTAAATCAATGCTGGTGGGGCAGCGAGGCTCTGCTGGAGTCTCGTGCTGGGGAATTACATGAAGAAATGAGGGACCTACAGGTAAATGCACTGCTTGGGCAGGTGAATGGTTTTAGATGGTTAAAACTAACAGGAATAGGCTGGTGATTTGGCGGAGAAGCTGTTTGTGCAGGGAAGAATTTCTCTTTAAAAAATTCAGTGTAACCAGCATTATTTTTTTCCTCTGGGATCCCAGACAATGAATGCACAGGCCTGTTCATTAATATCAGTTGTCTTCTGCAGGGAGTATCCAGATTTGTCGTGCCAGGTTTTAAATTTTTAATGTATTACCAGTTCTTACGCGGAGCAGGCCTTTTCTTTGTTCTTTTTTACACTAATACTGTTTTGTATTCATCCTCGCGCTCAACTGATGCATCTCTTGGTGTCCCTTGTAAAAGCTCTCCCCTTATCAGTCCTGTTAGGCCTGACAAAGTCTGTCTTTGTGAGTTCCTGCAAATGTTCGTGTCCAATTTTCTTTTCAGAAGAGCGGGTGGGTGTTTGAGCAGTAATTGCTCTGTGCAAATCCACGGCTGGTCTGATGATGCCGGTGCGGCGGCTCCGTGGTGCGGACCCGGTGCCCAGGCGTCGGTCACCGCACAGGCTGGAGGGAGCCCTCACCCCGCAGTGACCAGCGGTGCCTCCGAGCTGCAGGGGCACTGGGACCACCAGGGCTCTCCCCTCCACTCCACCGCCGGTTTGCCTGCAGAGGAGTCGCACCAGGAGTTTTCCCAGTTTCTGTGCTGATGAGAAACTCCTGTCTCAGCCCGTGCCCGCTCTGTCCACGCTGTCGTGGGGCCGGGCACAGCCATCGTGGGGCCGGGGCTCTGCTGCCCGGCATGCCTGGTAATCACCTAACGTGTTGTGCAGAGCCCTCAGGCACGTTCCGGGCTGCGACGTGTCGAGTCGAACCAGACCCAGCGATTTGCATGACAGACTGTAACTCTTAAAAATCGTGCTCGTAAACATAAATAATTAATCACATTATAGTTTTTATCATCCTTTTCCTTCCTAGCAGTATTAATAAGTAGCTCATCTTCTAGCAACACCTGTTAGACCCAAAGCTGTCAGTCTTTACTTTCCCCAGAGAGCCAGGGAAAAATTTGTTATGCAATAATTTCTCTTTTACTTTATGCTGTGACTTCAATGTGTTTTGTGTTGATCTGTGTGTACATAGCGTGTGAGAATTGTCTCCGTTATTTGCTTGCTTTGTACACATCCTCCCCTGCCTGGGACAGCACTGGGGGTCCTGGTTGTTCTCCTCAAGGTACCACCTCACTCCTCTCTACGTGCAGGCCTTGGGAACGGTCACTGGGGAGGCCCTGTTGAGGGGCAGTGGTGGTGTCTCACGGTGCCCAGCTGCCCTCCTGCATCCTGACCCAGCAGCGCAGGAGCCACCAGCATTTGGAGAACCTTTACTTCCACTTGATTTCCCTTGTACAACAGACATGTGCTGCACAGTGCCTGCTCAGAGACCCCTTGGGGACCACCCAGACAGAGGGGGTCACTCAGGATCAACTGCTCCCCATCCCCTCAGCTCTGGTCACAGTCCTTTTGCCGCAGCCCAGCAGTGCCTGGCAGCGGGGCCTGCAGCTGCTCCTGGGGCTCTCCAGCTCCAGCTCCAGTGCTGAGTGCCCTGGGAGAGGGTACACATGCATCCCCCTTGCACCGCAGACACAGTTCACACCTGTCACCTCCCTGTGCTGCCCGGGGTGCGTTTGCCCTTTTGGGGTCAGGTCTCTCAGCTCAGGAAGCTCCACTGCCGTGTCCCCATTGCTCCCCGCACCTCCGGCAGTGCCAGCGCCGCCTGGGGCGTGGGGAAGGGGCTTCGTGGTGCCCTGCTCTGTCTGCACTGGCTGTCCCTCTCCTCTTCCTTGGTTTACAGCCCTGGAATTCCAATCTAATACTCATGCAAAGAGGACTGCAATAAATCTTATAGTCAGCATTAAATATTGTTTGTTTTAGCTGCCTTGCACTTCATGTTTCCCCTTTTAAGGCAGAGCCATTCCGAAAGGTTAGATTCACAGTTAGTGGCGCTTTAGCTCTCCCTTTTGAATCAGTGAGGTTGCCGTTTTATTGCTCTCTGACTTGCACTTCAGTGATGAGAGTAAACTAGCATCAGATTAAAGGTCAGCAAATCCCATCAAAGAGAGGAATATTAGGGGCACAGATAGTTGGAGAGGCAGCACACCACTGGGTATTGACAGGGTGATTCCAGGGTATCACTCAGCAGAATTATAGCTGCCCAGAGAGTCAGTACTGCTTTAATGAGCCTGTGTGAAGAGGAAGAGGGTGGATTTATGTAGTTCCTCATAATTTTCTGTTGAGACTGTTATTGCACACATTCTGTGGAGTGTTCTGGTCTTTCATTTAATTCAAAGGTCCTGGAGCTTTTCCATCCAAAGATTCCTTTCTGTTAGCTCAAATCAAAGCTGACATCTCTGCCTCTGCCACCTGAAGCACTGGCTCAGGGAAGGGCTGTTCCTAGCAGGTTCCAGGTCCTCTATGCAGGTAATCCAATCTGAGATGGGGCCTTGCTGGTGTGTGTTTCACCATCATACAGGCAGCTAAAATAGGTATTTCTGTGTCACTCTGAAACAAAAAAGGTAAGAATTTACAGTGTGTTTTTCTGTGGTGTCTGGGCTGGGAATCCCACATAGTTTCTGCCCCTGTCAGGTAAGTATTGCCTCCAGTTCATGGTTTGCATGGTTTACATGCGCTTTCCTTCTTTTGTTGAAATGCAA